>NW_027666489.1:0-27033 GCF_963455335.1 Martes martes
AAATTAAGAAAAGAAATAGTTATAATTGCAGAGGCAAAATCACTGTGTTTGGCACTCAGGCCATTGTTCCAATGATGGGAAGTTGAGATGTTAGTAATTACAAGGATATTTCTCTTGATTATTTCTCCCTCTCTTTTTCAAGACATGTTGCTAATTTTGAATCCAAAGAAACTAAAAACTCAAGCATGTAAAAGAAATAATGGCCTTTCCTTACATTCTGTGGACTTCTTAAAAATATATCCTGGGGCCCCTGGGTGGCTTGGTGGGTTAAGCCTCTGCCTTCAGCTCAGGTCGTGATCTCAGTGTCCTGGGATCGAGCCCCGCATTGGGCTCTCTGCTCAGCAGGGAAGCTGCTTCCTCCTCTCTCTCTGCCTGCCCTCTCTGCCTACGTGTGACTCCTCTCTCTCTGTCAAATTAATTAAAAAAAAAAAAAAACTTAAAAAAATACATGCTATATATATGTGTGTATATACATATATACACATACATGTATATATGCAATATACATGCATGCATGTGTGTATATAATGTATATATAGGCATGCATATATATAGAATATATACACACATGCATGCATGTATATTGCATATATACATGTATGTGTATATGTGTATATATATGCATATATATAGCATATATTTTTTAAGTTTTTTATATATGCATGCATATATATGCAATATATATGCGTGTATATATGCTTTATATATACACGCATATATATGCAATAATTTGAAAAGCACACACATATGTGAAATAATTTGAAATAAAATGAAATTATCTGTGACATAAATATATAGTCTCTGGAAGAAACAGAACCAATATATGTAGGTATATTCCTAGTGCTAATTCAACCAATGTCTACTGCTGAGGCTGATATATTATCTGAAAAGAAATTAGTGCTACATGTCTATGACTCTAAAATTGGGGCATCCAGCACCAGCATCTTTAAGGGAGTTTTTAGGAAGAGCCAGGTTTGAATGTTGTATGAGAGTTTGTGTTGTTTTTAGGACCACCATTTTGTGACCAGATAGTCAGTGTATGATAAACATACTACTTGGAAAGCAAGTGACTACTAGCAGACTTCATCCTTCGGTATATTTATTATTTAAACTATTAAGGATGCCTTTAAAGATCATCCTATTCACTTAAACCTTGGAGGCATTCTTAATGATAGAGAAGATCCTAAACCATCAGCCAGCAAGGAAAATTCTGGCTCATGTGTAATACACTCCGAGGTGATATTTGACATAGTCTAATGTTTATTCTAATTTAATGAATTTCCATTGAAACACTGAAACCTCCCTGTTTCTTTTAATATATTTAAACATAAAAACTCATTTTGTGGCGGTATTGAGCTTTTGTTGTGGTTTAACTCATTTGTTTCACCACGTCATTAATTTAAATCTTATTTTTTTTAAGATTTTATTTATTTATTTGACAGACAGATCACAAGTAGGCAGAGAGGCAGGCAGAGAGAGAGGGGAGGAAGCAGGCTCCCTGCTGAGCAGAGAGCCCGATGTGGGACTCGATCCCAGGACCCTGGGATCATGACCTGAGCCGAAGGCAGAGGCTTTAACCCACTGAGCCACCCAGGTGCCCTAAATCTTATTTTTAAGCAATCAGTCACATCTATGTTATTTCTTGGCTGCAGACTGGCCAGATAACCCTGGCCACCAATCATGCAAACTAATTCAGTCAGCCTCTCCCAAAGCTCCCTCCAACCTTCTTTAAGCACAGGGTTCTAATCTTTTTCACTGGAACGCTTAGCTAGCTGCTATAAACCCAATAATACTTTAATCTGATCCACAAAAACATTTCTCCATATTCTGAATAATCCTCTTCTCCCTCTCCCCTGATTCAAAGGAAAAGGATTTTTTGTTATTGCCGCTCCTTCTCTTTTTGTTCTTTATGTATTCTCAGGGCTTAACTTATTGTCTAGTATATATGGTTAAAATTCAGTACATGTTTTATATATGTCTCCTTTCTCCCAGTCTTCAGAAAGTATACTTCGCAAGATTAATCTTTTTCATTTCTCTTATCTCATCCTTTCCAGTCTCAGCTAGGTTCTTAGTGCATCTCGGCTTCTTACCCTATTTTTTTAACAACATGTAATAATGTTTAGAGCTATTGTGATAGGCTACCTGTGTTCAATTTCTAACTCCATTTCTTACTAGATATATGACTTTAGGCACATTATCAATCAGTCTGTACTTCTGTTTTCCTATCTAGAATTGGATGTAATAATACTACTTATCTTACAGAGTTATTAGGAAAACTAATAGGTTATACATGGGACACATATAGAGCACTTGGAGTAGTCTTTGAATATAATAAACATTAAGTAGTGTGCCTGTTTTTAATAGTCTGTTCTATTCATTCTATTTTTTTCTTTCTCTTGGTTTATCACTTTGTTTGGGACTTTCTTACTACAATACAGTATCTTCATATATGTCTGATTCCCCTTTTAATTTCTATGTTTATCATTAAACTTTTGAAAAATATATTTTGTTTTTACTTCTTGGAATTCATATCCCTCAATAGAAACAACAACAACTACAACAACAACAACAATCTGATTGAAAATGGGCTAAGGACCTAAGTAAACATTTACTTAAAGAAGACCCACAAACGACCAACAGGTGCATGAAAAGATGCTCGACATCACTAATCATCAAGAAAAGGCAAATCAAAGCCACCATGACAGGGACACCTGGGTGGCTCAGTTGGTTGAGCCTCTGCCTTCGGCTCAGGTCATGATCCCAGGGTCCTGGGATCGAGCCTCACATCGGGCTCCCTGCTCAGCAGGGAGTCTGCTTCTCCCTCTCCCTCTGCCTGCTGTGCCCCCTCCTTGTACTCTCTCTCTATGTCAAATAAATAAATAAAATATGTTAAAAAAAAAAAAAAAAGCCACCATGACATATCACCTCACATCTGTCAGAACGATATTACCAAAAAGACAAGATCACTTTCCCAAAATGATCAACTAAGGTATACACAAAGATAATTCTGGAAGAAGATGCCCCTCATCTGTTAGTAAACAACAAAAACAAACAAACAAAACACCAGGAAACACCAAAAGCAGAGTATGGAATTTATGTTAAAAGTCATGCACTGGGTCCCTTCAGGAATCTTCCCCCCCCCTAAATATTTTATTTATTTGATAGAGATCACAAGTAGGCAGAGAGGCAGGCAGAGAGAGAGAGAAGCAGGCTCCCTGCTGAGCAGAGAGCCTGATGCGGGGCTTGAACCCAGGATCCTGAGATCATGACCCGAGCCGAAGGCAGAGGCTTAACCCACTGAGCCACCCAGGTGCCCCTCCCTTCAGGAATCTTGTAATATAGAGCATCTTTAACTTGTTCTATGCAACTCTTTTTTTTTTTTTTTAAAGATTTTTATTTATTTATTTGATGGATCACAAGTAGGCAGAGAGGCAGGCAGAGAGAGAAGGGAGGAAGCAGGCTCCCTGCTGAGCAGAGAACCTGATGTGGGGCTCGATCCCAGGACACTGGGATCATGACCTGAGCCGAAGGCAGCAGCTTTTAACCCACTGAGCCACCCAGGCTCCCCTGTTTTATGCAACTCTTAAGACAGGAACTGCACCTGCTGGTCTGTGGAGATGCTGGTATACTGCCAGGTAACCAGGGGAGATATCGGCTATGCCAGTGTCGGCTAATGGCAAACCCTTGTTTTCCTTACCAACGAGTAACTGCCAATAAAAGACTGTTAACAATACACTGGGTCTCACGAGCCAAGTCTGAGAAAAATATGCAGGTTGATTCTCCCTTCCTCCAAATAGACACGAACTTCACAGATACTATAGATGACTGGGAAGACTGAAGCTGTTCTTCATCAGCCTTTTCTTCATCCCTAGGATGTGGCGAGTGATACCAGCATTGTTCAGCTCCAAATAACATTTATGTGTCATGATGATATATGCAAATTTCTAAACTGAACTACCTGCCTGTTTGACTCTTTCAATGAGGATGAGAACCTTCCTTTTATTTGTAATGAATAAATATGACCTGCACCCCAAGTGGAACATGTAGTTCTTCCAAGATTTTTAATTAAAACTTTTTTCCAGGGCCTCGTGTCCACATGCTGGTCAAGATTTTAGGGAGTTCTCTTCCTGGGAAAGGAAAGGATCATAGGAGATAATGGAGTGCACAACAGCAAACACGGAACTACTCTGAGGTGGATGTGGTTGAACTGATCACAATGATATTCTGTTAGCCACGTAAGGCCAAATAGCCAGTGATACCAAGCAAGACTTTGAGGCCCAGTGGATTAGTCTGCTTTCCTTGGCCAGAGTAGCTTACAACAACAAAACGATCTCTAACTCTCTGTGGTTCACCACGTAGGAATTTGCATGGAGCAACTCAAGTTAAATGTAGGTTAAAACAGAATGGCTAAGTAGATAAATCCATTTCCTGGGTGTGGGAATTGGCAGAAGAGGTACTCAATCAGTACCTTAACATTTTTCTTTCTGAGATGGGGTTCCTTTAGGGGAGAACTTCAGGTGTTCAAGGATTTTTTTCATTTATTCATTACTCTTATTTTTCACTCTCCCCTTCAGGAAGCTCATCAACTATCCTGACAACCCTTGTGCGTTGAAATGATATGGTGGTCCATCGTGGGAGGACACATTTAGAGAGTCGTCAAAGATTCAGGATGGATGAACTGGACGGTAAGCCTTATTCAAGACTGACCATAGACTGGACCAGGGCTCCCTACAGAGGTTCCTGTAAATATGCTATAGTCAGCAGTGTAAGGTGACTCAGCTGACAGAGTGCTGACAGTATGGCTGGAAGCTATTAGACCTCTGTGACATGCTGCTACAGCGACCCAGTTTTGTATCCCAGAAACTATTCCTAGAAGGGGAAGACATAGTGCACTCCCAAGAGATGATGTGGGATATACAGAGGTATCATGTTTCCACCACATCATATTTCTGTAATCCTGGGATTTATATCCAGCCCTTTGCACACTTGAGGAGGCAAAGAGATGTCGTTCTTCTCTAGCTGTGAAGTTTGTGAACATGTAACCCAAAGACTATGTTCTATTTATGGAAGTTTAGCATGAGGCTCTTTTTGATACCTAAAATGCTTCAGAATATAATTGGAAATGGGGACCCCAGGCACTTACTACTGTGCGGGTCTATCAGTTTTCATCTGAAAATGCTTTCCTGAATAAGTGTGTTTGTTTCCTGGGTACTTAATCTTGGTTATTCAGTAGAAAGGCACAATAAGAAACAAAGATAATAATGTTATGAGGGTAAAGGAGGGGTGGGGCTATCTAAAAGAAGATACAGTTATGGTACACTACTTGATTTTGAATCAACTAATAATTCAATTATCAAAATATTTATTTATTTATTGATATTACCAGATTGATATTAAAGGGAAAAATTATGAGAAAGGGATTTAGAAAAAAAATACAAATAGTTATTGTATGTATACAACATTCCCTAACTTTATTATAATCAGAAAAATCCAGATTGAAAAAGCAATGAAATAATGTTCTCAACCCTAAGACAAGAAGGCATTTTTAAGGCATTACAATTTGGATGTTGTCAAAATGTGAGAAAACTAATGTTTCCATAAACTGCTAGTGGGAGTGGAAATTGGGTTAGTGACTTTGGGAAACAAAATACATAATATATTTAAAAATTTAAAGAGGGACTATCCCATATTTATTTCTAAGTTTATTTCTGTGAGTGTCTATATGTGTCAAGCATCCCAGACAAAGGTTATTACTATTCTGATAGTCTGTGTTCTCATATTTATTCTGCTTCATCTGTTAAAGTTAAATCATGATTAATGTTAAGTCATCTACTTGTTTTTCACTATGATTGTGGACTCATTATATCTCCTCTGAACTTTATCAGTTTATGTTCTTATTTACAGCTCTATTCTTACTCCATTTCCGAATGTATAATTTATTTTTTCTTTTTTTAGTGTTTTTTATTGCTCTAATTTGGATATCTTTGATTACTAGTCAGATTGGGCATTTGTTCACATGTTTTATTAGACATGTCTTTATTTATTTGGTATTTACCTATTTATTTTCTTTTTTTGTTGTCTCAAATTTTTATTTAAATTCAATTAGTAATATTGGTTTCAGGAGTAGAATTTAGTGAGTCATCACTTACATGTTAATACTCAGTGCTCAGTTGTGTATGAATATCTTTTTTTTCCTTCTTCCTATTTATTTTTTTCATACTTTTTAAGAACATTATTTCTGAATTCTTCTTAAAATTGGCACAGAGCTAGAATCTGTTGGATCCAGCCAGAGAATCTCAGATTTTATTAGATGGTTGAGCTATTTCATATTTATTGTGTTTATTAATAAATATTTGACATATCTATGCTATTTTATTTAGTGCTTTTTCTCTATCATAGTTTATTGATGCCTATTTTCCCTTTCCTACCATTTGTGGGACTGGTTATATTTTCTTGGTTCTGTTCTTTCTTTAGTATTTTAGAAGATAATGCATTTATTTCTATCATATTAGTAATCACACTAAAAGTTTTAAGTTTCCTAAAAATGATTAACTCTAATTAATGTACATATATTTTTACAACCAATGACTTAATTACCTTAGTTGGCTTTGAGTCCTTCCTCTTGTGTCTCCACCTAACTCCTGTGTTCAGGTTATCATCATTTAAAAAAAAAACGCAAAAACCTTATTATTTTATTTTTAACAAAACACAAATTTAAATTTGGTATAATTTTACCAAGTGTAAAATTGCTACTCCATTATTAATTTCGGTTTGGAATTTCCTTTTTCTTGCTGGAATATATGATCTTAGGAAATGAATAGAAGTCTTGAACTTTTTTGAGTTTTAATATGTCATTTTGGGGCACCTGGGTGGCTCAGTCATTAAGTGTCTGCCTTCAGCTCAGGTCATGGTCCCAGGGTCCTGGAATTGAGCCCCACAGGGGGCTCTCTGCTCAGCGGGAAGCTGGCTTCTCATCCACCCACTCCCCCTGCTTGTATTCAGTCTCTTGCTGAGTCTCTCTCTGTCAAATAAATAAATAAACTCTTTAATATGTCATTTCACCTCCATACTTGAATGTTAATCTGGTCAGAATAGTGTTGCAAGTTATTTTTTGTTTATAGTTTTAAGTAAACTTTTAATATATTGAATATGTTGATTTGTTTTGCATTTAGTGTTCAGATGAGGCCTCTGTTATTTTGATTCTTATTATTTATATCTTTTTATTTCTCCTATTCATCTGTGCTTTGAGGACTTTTTTGTTCCCTCTAGTATAATCATTTGCAATTTAATAATTTAATTTAACTTATTCTGAATTGGCAACATGTTTTTACTCTTACTAACTTACATTGTGGAGGCCGAGAAAAATCAAGGCCATCCCACCTCAGGTTTAGCCTTAGCATAAGTACAGCCATCTCAGACCCCTGTGCCCAAGGGCTGAACTTTCCTTACTTTACTTTAGTTCCAGGAAGCCCCACCCTACTTTAGATCTAAAGACCCCCACCCTACTTTAGGAAGCCCCACCCTGCTTTAGTAACAGGAACCCATAAATACCCCTGCCTTAACTAAGCTCAGGGTCCAAGTCCCTACTCCACTGCATCCAGTATACTTGGGCCCAAGCTTAAGCATGGCACCTCAGGGTCCAAGTCTCTACTCCGCTGTGTCGGGTATACTTGGGCCCAAGCTTAAGCTTGTCTAATAAACCCTCGTGTGATTGCATCGGTGTTGGCTACTTGATGGTGTCTCAGACCTGAGAACTCGGGCACAACATACATAAATGCTGCTTAGTTCATTTTGTATTTAATCTCTGCGTTTCTGTTTATCTTCAGTTCTAAAATATCCTCATCAGTTTAGTTTATTTTAATTCACTTTAAATATAACCTCCATGAATACTCTCCATTTTCTTTTTCTGGGGTGCTTAACATTTAGATCTTTCAAGTTATGCTTTTAATCTACAATATTGTAAACTTTCCTACAATATCTCCATCTAAGACCCTCTTCAGGCTATATCTTGGGAAAATTGTTGACATTATCTTTTAAGCTTAGTAACAACTTAGCAATTTGCTCTGCATCTTTGTCCATTCTAATAACTACTATGTACATATATATAGTAATATATATATATATTTATGTTACAATAAATATATAGTTAGATATGTTTATATTGATCTTCAATGGACTTTTCCATCATAGAGTTTCACTGATATAATAAAGTTCCATTATCCTCAGAAAATAATTATTATATTTATTTAAGGTTGTCTTATGGTTGTACTGTTTCTTACTTGTACGCATGTTCTTCTATTTATTGAGGTTTTCTTTAATTTCCAAAAATACTGTCATTTAAGATACTTTTAGTTGAGAGTGAACTCTGTGTGAACTTCTTCGTTACATATTTATATATCTATGTAAAGAAGAGAAGCCAGTACTTCTACCACCTGCATTTTAGCTGTTTTTTGTTTTTTGTTTTTTTCTAAGAGTGAAAGAGGGATTGGATGTGTCATGCCATGGAAGAATTTATGGTCCATAGTTTTGGAGTTGATGCTCCTCATATTTCTTAGGTATTACCAGTAGCCTGGAGTACCACTGCTTTATATACCCAGTGCAGGATACGATGTTCCTCTTTGGACATAGATGTTACTGTTGTTCCAGGGTCCCTAGAATTTATGAATATAGGAGTGGAGTACCCTTGTGGCTGCGTCCAACTTCTACACCATGACTATCCTGTATGAGATTTAAATATAATATTCTTTATAGGATGTTGTCAGATTTTTATATTTGTGGGAGGGTTTGTATTTTCTAGTTTTATACTAGTATTAGTCATGCATTCCAACTGTTTTAATCTAATCTATAAACTTATATAATCTTTTATAATCTATAAACCAACACTCATTGATTCATGAATAGAAGCTTTCAATGGATGACCAAGTTTCTAGAATTCTTTAGTCATCTAATCAAAAGTCATTTAGGTAAATAAAAAAGAACTATAGAAGTCACAGTTGAAAATAAGAAAGCATTTAATTGTATATTTAGATAATTAGGTGACTAAAATAGAAAAAAGAACATTTCCCAAATTTTAGTTATGGTTCATCTTCAAAAATATGCATACCATTGGGGCACCTGGGTGGCTCAGTGGGTTAAAAATATGTATGCCATCAATTCTATAGAATATTCAAATTCTTATGATTTAAACATCATGATTTATTAGACAATAAATACATGTGATAGTAATATTGATTAGTTACTATTTTATGATTATATGATCAGAAAGAGTGTTTTATTTATCAATGACTGAAGTGGTATTGTATCATCACATGGAAATGATAAATGTTATCTTTTTAAAAATTATTTTTATTAACATATAATGTATTATTTGTCCCAGGGGTACAGGTCCGTGAATCATCAGACATACACATTTCACAGCACTCACCATAGCACATACCTTAATGGAAGCTGAATCCAGCAATGATTTCTAAATGAATAAACATCATTATTGAGGTAGAATAGTATTATACAATTTATTTAGGATGTACCACAGATAGTATTAGTATAAAAGGTGACTTAATCTTGAATTTATACATTAAACACCTTTTCATGTATACTCTATTAGCTAGCATTCTCCAGAGAAACACAACCAGTAGGAGATGATAGATAGATAGATAGATAGATAGGTCTGTTTGAGCTGTTTTTAGTGCTATGATTTGAGCGCAATGTCTCCCCAAAATGGTCTCTCCACAGGACTAAACCATTAGTGGAATTATCCAATTGTATAATGTCTAGAAGTTTATGTGTATAAAAGTCTACAGTTTGCAAAGAGATCTCTAACTAAAATATAATGTACTAGTAGGTTTTATTTTTCTTTTTACAAAATTTATTCTTACCAAGTCATTGTAATTTTCTTCTTACATAAGTAGACCAGACATAACCATTTCACTTGTGAGGTAACCAAGACTCACGATTTGGCAAAGCAAAAGGCCAAGAAGCATTCAGGGATAGGCAGGACGTCTAGCTTTTGTGACAGATGGACCAGCGCACCATCCTTATGGTACCTGGCCTCTTCTTTTGGATTACAAAGGTCCACTAGTGAATTTCTTTATCCTATTAGCATGTACTCATTTATCACATGAACCAGCTATAATCTATTAAAGAGCAAGATAAGAGAACATAGAATACTAAGTAGATAGGGTTTTTAGCAATGTTTCAGTAGTAAAGGGCTTAGAAGTTTATTGTTGTTACTGGGCAGCTCAGGGTAACATGAGGCACCAGGAAGCAAACTAGGAAGGTAGTACTAAGAAATTAAAATACATCATTAAACATCTTAGTAAACGAAGATCTTATGACATATCTTTTCTCTTTATAACCAAACTAGCAAAGTATTAAAAAGTGATGACAAAACTGTTGAGTATGATGAGTTGGACACATTATATTGCATCAATTATAAGTTGGTGTAGTCTTTCTAGAAATACGTTTGTAAACAGTTAACATGCATGTTAAAATATCCATATTCTTTGGGTTTGACTCAGTAACTTGACTTTCAATAGTATTTTCCAAGAAAGAATAAAGATATAACCAACCTTTTATAAAACAGTTGTTTTATGTGAACTATATTCATAAGATATATATTTTTTTATCATTTATATAAAAATCAGCAGATTGAGAATCAATAATTAGTTATTGAATTATCCCCAAATAGAATAAAATAAATGAAAATATTAAATAAGTAGTATGTTGTTACTAAAATGTTTTCTGAAAAAAGTACATAGAATTATGTTTGCCAGATAACATTAAGTAAACAGAAATTATACAAAAAAATATATATGTATCATATATAGATAGATGTAGATATCTAGATATATATACGGTACATCAATTTAAAATTTATACAGAAATCAACTGAAAGAAAGTAAAACAAAACACAAACTTATGAGGGCACCTGGGTGGCTCAGTTAAGCATCCAGTTCTTGGTTTCAGCTCAGGTCATGCTCTCAGGGTCCTGAGATGGAGCCCCTGTGGGGCTCTGTGCAGTGTCTGCTTGAGATTCTGTTTCCCTCTGCCCTGTCCCTGACTCATGCTCTCTCTTTCTCAATCTCTTTCTAAAGAAATAAATCAAATCTTAAAAAAAATAAAATAAAAACCCCGATATTATCTTGGAAATGAAGATAGCAATAACTTTTGATTTTTTAAAAATGTTTATTGGGGCGCCTGGGTGGCTCAATGGGTTAAAGCCTCTGCCTTCGGCTCAGGTCGTGATCTCAGGGTCCTGGGATAGAGGGCCGCATCAAGCTCTCTGCTCGGCGGGGAGCCTGCTTCCCTTCCTCTCTCTCTGGCTGCCTCTCTGCCAGATCTCTGTGATCTCTCTGTGATCTCTGTCAAATAAATAAAAAAAATCTTAAAAAAAAAAAACTATTAAGAATGTTTATTTATTAAGTAATCTTTACCCCCAAAATGGGGCTCAAAAATCATGACCCTGGATCAACAGTGGCATCAACAGTGTCTACCAAGAGATAGCCGGGTGCCCTGATAACTTGATTTTTATCCTGAGTGCTTTTCTCTGTTATTTTTCAAATTTCTAAAATGACTGTGTAAAATTTCTTTAAACATTATTTATCATACTATACAACTTTTAAAGCAATTATGAGAGAGGTAAACTTTTCCTAGACAACTTTTTTGCTTATTTCCTTTTTGAGGTCTTAGCTTCTGAAGTCAATGTTCAGATATTTCCATGATTTTTCAGAATTCTTCACTGAAATATATTTGAATCCGTAAATTCTATACCAAAGCATTAATTCTGAGTGGTACTGGGAATGTTAATTACACGGGGGACAGTCTCCCCGCCCTGCCTTTTTTTTTCTATTTTTAAACACTTGGCAGCTGTGTTTTTAAGGTAATTTGCCTGTCATTAGTTGTTGGCGTGTCCAAGTGAAGAGGGCTGTGTTGTATCTTGTAAGTGAGCAATCCTATGTAAGCACATTTTTTCTACTCAAATGACTGTGATGTGACATCGGAGTTTCATGTCCTTGATATTCTCACCACCTAAATTAGGGGGGGCAGCTTAAAATCACTTTAAAGTGTCTGCTAACTCTTGGATTGAATCTAACTGATTCTGCATATGAATACACACTGTTCAGGGAATACTGAAGTTAGTTGGTGTGCTAAAGCTTCATTTAAGCCAGCCCCTAAGGTGAGGGTTCTCTTCTTTATATCTATTCTGGAGAAAGATAATGTAGATCACTATATATTTTTTTTTAAACCTAAGACTGACATTCGCTGAAAGCTTAAAAGGATGCTATTAAATGTTATTGGACCCTAAGGACTTTAGGTAATAATCATTATTTCCTTTGAATTATAGTGTATGTTCTAATTTCTATGATAGGCATTGGGAAAAGGTGAAACAATAGATGGGATTCTTAGTACATCAGTTAATACGAACAAAATTATATTTTAATGTTAATTTTAAGAGTTTTTACTTATTCCAAAATAGAAAATTGGCTACTTAGATCTGAAGACTTTAGTAGTTTGCACTTGAAATATTCAATTTATGATGTTATCATAACCTGCATGGTGAGAGAGCTTTCAAATCTAGTCATCTAATATAATTAATGTTTTCTCTGTCCATGAATAAATGGTATTTTCAGGTATTTCACAAAACAAGATAATCTAATAGCCATTTCTGAGTAGACTATGAAGGGATATGTAAAAATTGAGTTTGATTTTGTAGCTTTTAAGTAAATGGGTAAAGATATCAAAAATCTATACATTCATGCAGTGTAACTATGTTTACAGAAATGTTAATTTTTATTCTAATGGCCTATTTTAGACAACTTCATATCTTAAGGTCATCAATTAAGCAGAATTCTTACTCTTACATTTTTTTTTTTTTTAAGATTTTATTTATTTATTTATTTGACAGAGAGAGACACAGTGAGAGAGAGCGAACACAATCCAGGGAAGTGAGAGGGAGAAGCAGGCTTTCTGTTGAGCAGGGAGCCCTATGCAGGGCTCAATTCCAGGATCCTGGGATCATGACCTGAGCTGAAAACAGACACTTAACGACTGAGCCACCCAGGCACCCCTTTACTCTTGTTTTTTAAATGTCCGTAAAATATTCTTCAATTTGCTTATATAGAATAAACAGTGTAGCCTTTAAGAATTTTATTATATGGACTACCACTTCCATTTAGTGTATGCAACAAGGGGGCTAAGCTACAAAATAATAGTATTTAAAAACCTTCAGAGTAGCAAAGATCCAAAGAGTTAAATTCCTTTCTAGGAACAAAGAGACCCGTGGCTGTTTTCTTTCCTGATTGAATGATAGAAGGAACACCCACCACAGAGAAGAATGAGGAAAAATATGCTGATTGTTTCATGGACTAATGGTAGCATATGCTTGCTGAAATGCCAAATACATATTTTGTGTAGCCTCAGCCCCAGGGTGAGTCTGCTTTCACCCACTGATACTTTCCCACGAGCTGACATCAAGTGCAGAAGGAAGCAAACCAAAGGCTGGGAGCAGTGCAGGAGAGCTGAGCTCCACCCTCCTGGTTTGCCCAGGGTCGTCCCAAGGTCAAGACAGCGGTTTGCTGAAGGGTTAAAGTAAATCTTTAAAGTACCTCAAGACTGCCCTGCAGGTACTACAGTGAACCTCCAGTGACTGGAGCAGGACCGAATTGCTTAGAGAGAACCCAGTAAGGCACTCTGGACCTTCCCTAGTGCAATGCCCTAGCCCTCCGAAGACTGGAGTCCAGACAGTCAGGGGAAGAGTGATCCCCTGGGCAGAACGTTGGAGGGAGGATTACAACACAGAAGAACAGCCTGGAACACAAAAAAGATGAAAGCCAAACTGTAAAATAGTATTAAATGACCGAAGAGTTGGAAAGCTGGCCGTTGAATTTTAAACCATAAAGAGATCTCTGAGTCTATCTAACCTGTTTTCAGATCCCATGACCTTCTGAAGGAAAAGTGATCTCACCCTCAAAACATTTTACAGACAGTAATTGAATCTATCTAGAGCTGCAGCAAGGTCCAGGCATTTCTAAACTATGGACTAGACTCACCCAACTCTAGTGACCCTATGCAATATTCTGCAAAAATGTCTTTTATTTCTACCTCTATTGATCTTTCACAATGTGTGGAATACAATAAAATAATGTATGAGAAATGCAGAAAAGCAAATAAACTCACGGACAAGAGTGGGAACAGTCAATAGAAACGAGTAGACAGACAACTGAGAATTTGAAATTATGTGACAAGGATTTTAAAATAACTATTAAAAAGTGTTAACAGAAGGGTACTCGAGTGGCTCAGTTGAGGGTCTAATGCTTGATTTCAGCTCAAGTCATAATCTCAGCTGAGGTCTGCTTGAAGCTTCTCTCCCTCTGTCCCTATCCCCACTCTTTCTCTCTCTCTCTCTCCAAAATAGACAAATAAATCTTTAAAAGAAAGTTTGAAAAAGAAAGTGTTAGAGGAAACAATAGAAAATATAGATAGCATTGAGAAACAAATCATTTTAGTAGCAATTTAAGTTATAAAAAAATAGAAATGCATGGTAATAGAAATGAAGCATTCATTCAGTGAGCAAACAATAGACTAGATGCAGTGAAGTAAATAATCAATAAACTAAAAGACTAGTTAATACACTTTATTCAAAATGGAACAAAGAGTGTCTTAGTCGGTTAAGCATCAGCCTTTGGCTCAGGTCATGATCCCAGGGTCCTGGGATCCAGCGGCTTCTCTCTCTCCCTTTGCTTGCCACGCTTCCTGCTTGTGCTCTCTCTGTCAAATAAATAAATAAAATCTTAAAAAATGAACAAACAAACACAAAAATGGAACACAAATAGAGAAAAAAAGATGGAAAAAACACAGGATAGAACATCTAAGATCTGCACATCAAGTAATTTGGTATTGAATAGCTCAATTGAAGTAGTATCTCATAATTATTACACTTATAATTTCATTCTTTTTGTTGTTTTACATAGTCATGTGATGAAGTGAAACTACACATATAATGAAATTGACATTTGAAATATACTAACAATTCACAGTTTCTTTTAAGTTTTGGCGTGAGCACCACCAAATTTGACAGACTAGGATAAAAGGGCAGAGGCGATGAACATATCAAATCATGTTTTTAAAACCCTTTTTCTTTTTACAGATATAATGAAACATTTCAGATTTATTTCCTTTAACAAATATTTATTGTAAATCCTTATTTACGCATATTTTCATGTGTATTTGGACAAGATTTACTTTGTAGTTCATCGTATTTGATACATAGTATGTTTGCCCTGTTTTCTTATAAATTAGATAAAAGCAAAGTTGACCCTAATTTTACCATTGCCTAAACCCTTTATTTATTCATATTTTATTAAAGTTACTTGTGTTAAGTGCTTCACAAAGTACACTTGTGGCAGCAATTGGACAATTCATTGAATCTCTTAATTACTTAAGTTGCCTGTTTGTGCACACCCATGCCTAAATACAGTGCCTCCCACAGGATATAATTTTTTCCCTAATGTAGCTAATCAGTGTGGATGATCAATCTCTGTGATATAAAGATACAGGGATCCAGGCTAAGCAGATCAGCTCAGCCTTATACACATAACTAAGTTTGCTCCAATCACAGCCAGATATATCCAGGTGAAGAAAAAGGGAAGAGTTTGTCTAGAGAAGATATTATTTTAAAACCTAATCCTGAAACTCTTAACTTATATCCTAGCTAAGATGTATACAACTTCCAGGCCTGACCCATTTTATTCTTCACTTGCTCTCATCCCCCCCCTAGTAGCTGGACAATATGAGAACATTCTATCTGGGGTCAGGGCCAGACTCTATGGGGCAGAGTTAACTCACCCTCCCCCCACTCTGTCACACTCAGTACCAATTAATATGTATGTGTCAGAGAAGTAAAAATCCTCTGAATTAAACAATTGAACTCCAGCGTGTATTTATTATAGCAGCTTGTGTTACCCTGAGTAATATAACACTTTATTTTTTATTGAGTTTTATGATAAATGAAGAACATGGCAATAGACAAGTAAGAATGAGCAAAGGATGAGCCTGGTATTCCTTATCAATTTGTACTTTTTTAAAAGATTTTATTTATTTGAGAGAGAGAGAGAGAGAACACAGAGGAAGAGGGAGAAGTAGATGCCCCACTGAGCAGAAAGCCCGATGGGGGCCTTAAAGCCAGGACGCTGAGATCATGACCTGAGCCATAGGAAGACACTTAACAGACTGAGCTACCCAGGCGCCCCTTATTTGCACTTTTTTGTGGGAGTTTTGTCATAATTTTATTCTAGGTTCACTGTGCTTTTGTTTTAAGTTGTTCATCTACTTGTCCTAGAAAAATGTTACCTTACTTGTAAGATGTGTCCTTTGTGTCATCTGTGGTATAGCTACCAGTAAATTCTGAAGGATTAAATGAAATGACTAAATATCTGAATGTACTATTTATCTAGTTTACTGTTTGTATATTTCATTCTTATAGCAAATATCACATGACTGAAACATATTTACACATGATATGTATATTGTCTTAGTTTGTAGATAAGCTCAGAAGTAGGGATTTAAAGCAAAAAGAAAAAAAAGGAGAATGGCAATAGTCCTTCATAATTATTTTTTGATAGAATAATCAAATATTAAACACCTTTGCTATTTAAGGTACTTTGTGATTGACAGTTATATAAAGATAAAAACATTTTGCTGCTAATCATACAATCTAATGAGAAAATCAGATAGGTAAAAATTACACATAATGAAACTCATTTTAATAGGAAAGTGTTATTATAAAGAAAATCACATATTAACAATAAAGTACTAAGAGCAGAAACTAAACTGTTCATGGTATGGAGACAATTTAAAATATGATCTCTGAGGAAATTAACTGTAGTGGAATCTGGAAACTCAGTGGTCAAGGAAAGGGGGTAGGATTTCCCCTAGTGAAAGAGGGAGACTGTGTAAAGGCATAAGAGTGTGAGAGAAAGAAACACCTTTTCTAGGAAGGGTAGTATTTCAGAAGAGTTAGTTAAGAATGTGGTAGACAAGGCTCAGTCAGTTAGGCACTCGGGTCATGATCCCACTCTCTCTCACTCAAATAAGCAAATAAAAGCTTAAAAAAGAAAGAATGGAAGAAAGAAAGAATGTGATAGAGTCAAAACCCTGAAGTTCTGTGGATATCATTTCAAGGTCTTTGGACTTTGATCAGAAAACTACTGATCGTAATTGTCATGTTTTACCCTCGTATGTGACATGATCATTTTTACCCACTTGTCCTACAGTCCTGTTGCTAACCATGATAGTCTCATCAGAGGAATGGGAAACTTCCTAGCTCTTGTTTCTTATTTACATTCTTTCCCCTGCTGTCTACTTTTTTTTTTTTTTTTTTTAAATATGATAGCCAGGATGTTTTACTATACTTTTAGTCTGGTCATATTTCTCCCATGCTTGAAAACGTCCAGCAGATCACATTTAAATTCAAATTAGAAAATGAAATTCAAATTTGTTACCACAGACTATGTGAATGGGACACTGCCTACCTCCCTGAAGACATATCCGACCTCTCTCCTTCTTATTTATGATTTCACTGCTGCATATGTATTTCACTGATTTTTTTCCCTTAGATATCAGATGTACAGATTGAGAAAAATGCCCCTTTTAAGTTGATAGCAGCGTTTAATCACTGGAGTCTTTATTACTATTATTTTATTTTACATGCTTATTGTTTTAAGTTGTATGTCTCTTTGCCCTATTCAAGTGTCATCCCACTTTATGAGGATAGGAATTGGAGTCTCTGCAAAGCCCAAATATGAATTTTAATCAACTAAATCATTCATTCATTCCACTCATACCGTTTTGTAGCCAACTTCCACTGTCCTCTCTCCATATAAAAGAAACCATTCTCATGTATTTTTATTAAAATATATTCTTGCAACAGGGGAACTATTATTTTGTGTGCATATTTTTGTGCTATTTCTTTAAAGTTTTTTTTGTTACATATCTCACACTCCTTTCATTAAGAATTCTTTTTTTAATCTACTCATGTTGCTAATTGTGCATCTAATCCGTTGCTTCAAGGCAATGAACATGTTCTTTCTTTCTTTAAGGTAGATATTACTTTTGGTTGCTCCTTCTTCCATATTGGGCACTTAGTAGTTGGAATAGCAGACAAAATAACTTCAGGGATGGGAAATTCGTATTATTCAAACCTACTTGCTACATGTTATTTGTCACAAGGACATGTCCTTACTTTAAAACTGTAGTGGTGTCTTCTATAACTTTTCTTTCCAGACTTGCCACAAGCCCAGTAGAAAATATGACCTTCTACAGAAACTTTGAATGCCATTGGATGGATGGGATCACAAAGTAGAAAAAAAATAGTGCTCATGTTGCATCTTAAGCCATCAGAGTGAGCACACCCACCCAGGACACATAACAGGAGGCTGGAGGGAGGACAGCAGTAGGACAGACGCAGGCATTTGGAAATTAAGAAATAGTTTATGTACCTTTCTTGTACTTCGGCACTTGCTTACCCTAGACTTACATAAACCACACCTACTTGATGAAGAAATGGTGCTAAAAATGCCTTAATTTATAGTTTTGTTGATCAGATTATTCACAATTGTTAATGGGAAGCTTGGGCCCCACTGTCATGCCACCTTATGACTAGGCATATGGTCTCCACTAGTGTCTGATAGCAAGCCAAAGATTATTTCCCATCTGTAACAAATGCATCTTACTAAGATCTCTATCAAATGTGAATCAGTTCCTTCTTTGAGGTTCCCATGAGGCTGATCCCATCGTAGTAGTAGACTCGTGTGATGTCCTGTGGGAGGATGAGGTAGTCATTGTTTCTGTATATACCTTATAGCCAAAACTGAAGAACTAAAATAAATCTGAAGTAGGTATTTATATTCTGCTGCTGCCCCTGCTGCTTTCTCTGTGCCTTATGGCAGATTTCTAAAGCAATGCCTATTTAAAGACTTGCATAGGACCTGCTAAGGGCTCCCTAACATACTCAAGTAAGGACAAAACACCTGGAAGAACAGTTTTTATCAAGGATAACATCTGTTTGCACTAATAATTTATCAAGATGCAATCTCTTTCCAACTATCTAAAATGAAGACCTTATATATCCAGTTAATAGGTATTTACTAAGATTTTTCTAGCCAAGGGCTGGGAACCTGGCTAAACTCTCCCAACCTAGGAAATTATGCAGAAACAAAGGACACAGTTAAGCCTGGGTATCAAGCTTGGACTCCCCCAGGCTGCCTCGGCCACTTCTCTGGGACTCTCCCCAAATGCAGCAAGACATCTGATGACATTTATAGTAGACGTACCTCCTCCCCCCTGGAATTAAAAACTGGAACATGAAGCACAGGGCTTTTTCTCATAGAGGCCTCAGAATGTCAATGTCTACATTCTCTTTAGTTCCTCACTCCTCCCACCCTAACTTGAAAAAAAAGGAGAGGAAAACAATCTTAGTTATATTACAGGATATCATATTGCATTATAAAGAATATTTAGAAAACAGAAGACGATCAGAAAATATAACTTCCCTAGGGCGCCTGAGTGGCTCGCTCGGTTAAGTGTCCGACTCTTGATTTGTGCTCAGGTCATGATCTCAGGGTTGTGAGATCAAGCTGCGCAGCGAGTCCCTCTGAGTAAGCTAGGCTCTGCACTGGGCAGGGAGCCTGCTTAATATTCTCTCTCTCCCTCTCCCTCTGCCCCTCCTTCAACCCTCTTTCTCTCTCTTAAAAAAAACAAAAACAAAACAAAACAAAACAAACCCTTTCTTTACCTGCATGTCCATTTTAGGTTATTTAGTGTTACAGAAGAATAACTTCCTCTGCCCTATGGTCCTTCTAGCTGGACTTAGAATCAAATTGACATGAGACAGAGTAACAGAAAAAAAAATTCAATTTAATAAGCATACATATGAGGAATCCATACAGACACGAAATTCCAAAGACAATGGGGCAACATGAAGCTTATATGAGCTAAGGAGAGGGGTAGGGGCCTGAGGATTCATAAGGGAAATCACTCATTAGCAGGAAGCTGAAAAGAGATGTTTAGAAGAACAAGGTTGCCCTATTATATAGATGAGTTCCTGAGGTAAAGGTGGGTTAAGTTCTCCGTTAATAGTTCTATTCCTCTTGCAGGCTTTCCTTTCTGATGTAAATTTAGGCAGCTGTGAGGGAGGCGGAGAGCTTTTTCTGCAACTAATGGGTTTTAATTACTTTGCATTTGAAATCATCTTTGTGCCAAAGTGGCACAGTTTGGGGCCTCTAATCGCGGGCTCCTTCATTTCCTATCTCAATTTACTTATGGATTTTCTTCATGTTAAACTATTTGATGCAATCCTGTGTGTGGTCCGGTGTTCAAACTTGTCTTTGTAAGTTTGAAAGTTTGGAGAAGAAATGTGAGAATAATAATACCATTTTGTATTAAGATCATCTCACTTTTGTGTACTTCATATTTTCAAATAATTACAAAACATGCATTCTGAAGGGGAAGAAACATGAAGTGATGTTTTATTTTATGAAATCAGTTTCTAAATAGGAACTACTTTTTTTTTTTTTTTTAAAGCTCCTGCCCAACATGGGGCGGAGATTGACTGAGCCAGCCAGACACCCCTCTAAATAAGGACATTTTTAAAAGAAAAAAAGAAAAGAAAAACGGAATAGATGCACAGTTTAACTATATAAAATACCATAGTTTATAGACGATCATTAGATAATAAAATTTTACTAATAGGACTTTCGTTATAATGTGAAAGGGAAAATATTATTTGAGAAGATCAGAAAGTAAGCTATAAAATTAAGCTGGATAAATGTTTCATAACAGTTGAATGGCATAAAATCAACGATATTTTAGGATGCCCTTTAGAAACACAAACCAGATAAAACAGCAATTTCTGTTGGAAGGAAAATCAAATTCTCCCACTCTAATATAAATGAGCAGGGGATTTCTCTGAAAGCTTTTAATCCACTCCAGCAGTCAATCTTCTTATAGAAAGAGCTGTCCTATTATTTAGACATTCAAATAAAGTTCTACCTAAATTAATAGTGATTGCATTGTAATAAGAAAATAAGAACTGGTTTATATGTGTAAATTCTCCTTTAATTATGGAAGGAGTGTATGATAAAGTCCATTACAAAACAAAACAAAACAAAAATACTCCTAGTTTTAGCAAGTCAGTTCTAATCAGGGTATATAAATATTTCTTTCTGGTTTAACTTTCTTAGTACATACCATGTAGTGTCGATGGGTGGAAATTTGAGAGTGGCCCCTCTCCTTTATTCAACTGAGAAAAAAAAATCAGTTGTGAAATGGTCTTCACTCTAGGCTCTGGGTCTATGCTACATGGCCCCGTTATTCTTTATTTCTATAGCTTGCAATAGACTTTGTCCCTTTCACCCTCTCTCTTCCTTCCTCTCTCATTGTCCTCTGGTATTGTAAGGGCCTATTTAGCCAGAGGGATTCCACCTTGGGTTAAACAGTGATTTTGTTGTTTATGCAGTAAAACTTAAACTGACCCTGCCCCGCCTCAGGGACTTACTTAAAAACAAGTCCCGGAAACCAGTCCAGGTAACAAAGCCCAAATACAATGTAGGTCAGGCCAGGTGGAGACATCCAATCAGTTGGGGGGCGCATACTGTCTCCCTAGTTACCAAGGAGTATAGGCCCCACCCTTTGGGAGCCTTTTGGGCACCAATTTTGACCAAGGTGATAGGCTAGTTCAAATATCTACTAGGGTAAATTGTAATTCAGTTGGTCACTTATGTGTGACCTAGCATGACTGTGCAGCTTTCTCTGTGTGTTACAATTTCATTGGCCACCTGTGTGTGGCCAGGCCCAACCACATGGCCTTTGCCCTTAAAAGCTAGTCTGTGAAGCAGAGAGAGGTTGCCCTCTCTGTAAGAGGCCTGGCCCCGAACGTTCGTTTTGATTCTTGATGCTTGGCGCGGAATAAAGCTTTGCTTGACCTTCGCTTTGTATCGGTCTCACTCCTTTAATCATGGACCCATTAGTGGGGGACCTTTCAGTATCAGTCACTCCATTCCCCTCCCAGATCCCAGTGCTCAAGGTGTTGGAAATGGTTGGGGTTCAGGTCAAGAAAGAATTCTTAAGGTATCTCCAGAGCAAAAAGATGGTTTTATTAAAGCACAGGGACAGGATCAGTGGGTAGAAAGAGCAACACTGGGATGGTGATGAGTGGCTGATTATATACTTTCAAGTTGGGAAGGGGTTAGGTGTAGCAAAAGTCTCTAAGGAATTTGGATGCAAGGTTTCCAGGACCTTGAGGGGTTAGCTATGGTTAGGAAAAGGTCATTTATTACTGCCTAATAAAACCTTAGGCCTGAGATCCTTCAGGTGTGCATCGATGGGTCATATGCATGGGGGATGATCGCCAACATGTATCTAAAGGGGTAGAGATAAAGGAAGCTTCCAAAGGAATTTTTATATGTTAAAGTAGACTCCAAGGATCCTGGAGATTGGGCTAAGACTGCCTTCTGCCCTTAGCAAACTATTAAATTCCAGGCAGCTAAGTGCCTAGAGGAAAGTCACTCTGCTTGTTTCAAGGACTTGTCAGTGGGCTGCAGGCAGTTAGAAATTTAATTATTTTTTCTTCTGCTTGTTTTCCACATCACTCAGGCATAGTAGCCAATTACTTACATGTAATTATGCTACTTGATGTATAGGGTTTATGTGTGGGTAATAGAAGAGGAAAAAATGAGCTTCTAATATGGTCTAATTCCGGATGATTCATCTGTACAACAGGCATATTATATTTCTAAGTTTACCCTCCTGATCTAGTTTTACCTGTGGCCTAATTTTAAAATTTTCCCTGTTGGATTTCCTCCTGCCCCAAAGTGCATTATCAAAATTGGCCTACTTTTATCCAATCTTTAGAGAAAAAGGAGTTTGTCAAACAGCTTTCTTGCTGTATGTTTTACAAAACTGAGTTAACACAAAACTGTGTTTCTGAAATTGACTACATTTCTATCAGAGAGTTCACTTTTCCAAGAGCTTTTTAAATTTCCTAATTAACTTTTATTCATTTATCTCACCAATTCACTTTTTTTTTTTTAAGATTTTATTTATTTATTTGTGAGAGAGAGGTAGAGAGTGAGACAGAGTGAGCACACAGGCAGGCAGAGGGAGAAACAGGCTCCCCACTGAGCAGGGAGCCAGATGCTGATGCAGGACTGGATCCCTGGATGCTGGGATCAGAACCTAAGCTGAGGCAGATGCTTTACTGACTGAGCCACCCAGGCATCCCTCACTATTCTCATTCTTGAGATTCATGTTTTACTAGCTCTCAGTCTTTCTCCTCTCAACATGTAATACATAGCTCATTATTAATCAGTTTAAAATATCCTTAAATTTCCACTATAATTTTTTTCTTTAACCATTGGATGGTGAGGTAATAGAGTACCATCCATCTCTTCTCCCCAGCATACTCAATATCAAGGTTGATTTATTTGCAGTACCTTTAAAGCAGAGATGGGAGGAAGTTTTCTATTTTCCTTGCACAGAGGGTGTATCTTTTTCGAGTTAGCATTGCAGTGAACCAACGTGAGTTTGCTCCTTGGTGGGTCAGAAACTGTACCAGGTTGAGTTGTTGCACAAAGTCAACTATTTGCAACAAACAAGGAGATCACAGGGAATGGCTTCCAAAGCTGTGATTCCCCAAGAGAGGGTGAGTGGGTTCCTTCTGCTTAAGGTTAGAATGAATATTTACATAGGGAAACCTTGTCATCCTATGTAGAGGTGGACATAAGGTCACACATGCACCTTGAGGAAACAGGCCTGTACGTACATAGTAAGTTGTGTAAGTGAGGCTGAGGTTCCTCCTGGGGTGGAGATTTTATTATTACAATGAGGTAAATGTAGTCATAGGTCATTCCAGAGGTCACTCCATGGTCCAACTGCAGGAGCAAGTCAAGTTTAGCTCAAAAGGTCTAGGTGGTTGGTCTGGGCAGGAGATTTTGTCAGGGCAGTTGCCAGCAACTGGGGGTGGTTTGGGATTTCATTTGACTGAGTAAGAGGAAGGCCAGAAAGAAGAGCTTAGAGGAAAATGTAAGACAAGTGCTAGTGAGTCTGAGCAGGTGGGCGGTCTTGGCGTCTAGATGGTGACAGCTCTGGGTCTCCTATTATACTCTCTACTTAGGCTCTGGGGATTCAGACTTGTTGTTCTGGTCCCAGGAGTTTTCCAAAACAGAAAACACTGTAAGGCAACTGCAGATTCAGTGTTTCTCATGCCTTCCTCTGTTCTTGCTCTCACCCAAATCCTGAACTGGTGATCCCTTAACATTTTGGCATTTCTTCATTTTTCATTAAAGAGTTTTTAAAAATATGTTTTACAAAGAATCTTATATATTCTATTAATGAGATTTTGTTGAAATATTCCAGTCCATAGTTACCTCCCTCATTCCCAAAGGAAGTACATTTGCTTCCTAGTTTTGTTTTTGGTTTTTTTTTTTTTTAGTTCTTCAATCAAAGATGCTGGTGGGCTTGGAATAGAATGCTAGCCAAGGGATTAGGTTGGGAACTGAATAAATTGGGAGATGGAAGATGCTTATGATACTGTGTGAAGTTAGGGGAAAATGAGGGAAGGGATGGAGAATAAAGCTTCAAGGAATGTCACTAACACAACAATTTTAAATATATCTTTTCTCTTGTGCAATTTTGCTTTTTTAGAACACAGCGGTATTCTGTTCATATTTCATGGGATGCAATATCTTCTACCATTTTAAACATACTCTTCCTAGTTTAATGAACTTTTCCACTGTGTCCTTTATTGCTCTATATTCATTTGAGGATCCTTTTTCATTTGTTTGTTTTTGTTTTGTACCACCTGTTAGAGATTTGCCCCTGACTGATAATCCTTTGCTGTTAGATAATGTTCAGATCTAAGGAGTTCATTCTGAACTTTGGCTATTTGGAAGGGGACTTATTAATTGTTGGGTCTGATTAGAGGATAATAGGGAGAAGACCATGTCCTTAGGAAGCACATTTTAATGTCAGTCTCTGTGGGTTTTCTTTGTGGGCTGGCCATTTCTCCAGAAAGGAAGATGAGTTGGGAAAATCCTGGATGTCTTACTGTTCTGTTTGGAGACTTTCATTCAACCCTGCTGCTTTGGTGTGTTAGCATGCAGTAGCTCTCGTGTCTGATTGGTGTCCATATTGTAGAAAATCTGATTTTCAAAATCTTTATAGAATAAACATTCCAAGCCCTGTCATAGTGGAGAAATCACAGTTCTGTGCTACACAAAATAACAAAAGGAATCTAGAGTTCAAGTGATTCTTATTCAAAGTTTTAACACTTCAGTTTTGTACCTCTATCTCACATGTCCTCTATGTCAGCGGCTGTTAATTGACTACTAACAATTCATAAACTGGCTTTATTGATTTTTGGAATAAAGATGACATTTTCTAGTTTTTCTTGAAACTAGCTGTAATCATCTATTTGTATTACTAGTGGGATGACATTTCTGAAGCATATGCTTTAAAATTGCTAACTCTACCAGATTAAATTTTTCTTGTTTTTGTTCTTTCATCTCCCAAAATGCTATGTTAATGTGATGACTTTCAATCTCTTGGATCATGAGGCAAACCTGAGGAAGGAGGCCAGACACTAGACTGGTAGAAAAGAAAGTCAGAATCAGGATGGCTACCACCATATAAACCCTAGATTGTGGACCTCAGCTGTTGTGTGTGTGTGTGTGTGTGTGTGTGTGTGTGTGTGTGTGTGTGTGTGTGTGTGTGTTTCCAAAAAGAAAAATAAAATTTAACTTTGATTCAGTAATTTTTGTTTGGAATTTTACAATCATATATTGTTGAGCTTAACCTAACTCAAAATTCCTTTCAATGGCATTCGTTTCTTTCTCTTTCTGAGCCTTTGCTCAGTTCTGTGACACAAATGAGTCAAGAATGTTATGAAATATATAGAGGCAGAGAGGGACATTGCCAAAGACCCCACTCCTCATAAACATCCTGTTGGTCATCCTAGTAAAGCCTTCCTTGGGTACTTGGAATACGCATGTCTCTACTAGCAACACAGATTTTTGTGTCCATAATGGGGAGTGGAGCAGTTTGCGGTTGTCCTCTACTCAGTGGCCTTGCTCTGTGCTACTTGCCTCAAGAAATGAATTAATCCTGCTCACCACATCTGCTGTCTATGCTGACTCAGGAGATCTGCCATCAGACCAGATTTCATCCGGCCTCTCAGAAGGATGTCCTAGATGAGAATAAGGATACCTTGGTCCACTTGGGCTCCCACAACAAAATACCACAGACTGGTGGTTTATAAATCATAGTGTGTTATCTTGAAGATGATGAGGCTTCTTTATATACTGCCCAGTTTAATAATCCTCTGGTCATCTTTGGTATGATTTTTTGTGCTAAACGAGGATCTATACCTAACTATAATCTGAATTTATGCTTGACTTCAGAGGAGAGAGAAACAGGAAGCAGATAAATCTCACTCAATCTCAATATGCTAGTTGGTTGAATTTTCCAAATGGATTGACAACGTTCTTGAAGGCGAGTGCTATGCCCTATTCATCTTTATATTCCTAGCATCTAGCATGACGTAGAAAACATTAAGGTCCTACATATAGGTTTCCCAGAACTTAAGAAAGTATTTATTATGTATATACAATATGTATTTAATCAGTTCAAAATAAATTAGGTTTATGTTAGCAAGCAATAATATCTGCAGCACTTGTAATATAAAATTTGGAATTGTCTGGTCAGTGGCATTCTTCAATACCCATTAGAAAACTATGAAGTTTTTAAGAGTGTGTATTTTAGTTTGTAAATTCCTTATATAACTAGAATGAAGAGCTTCTTTTCAGAATAAAATCTTGACACCACTTTTCATGACGCAGTCAAATAGTATTTTGAGTACCTAGAGAAATATAATAAAGTTATAATAAAGTTGCTGAAATATAAATTTGTCTTTTTCTCTAAAGCATGCTTACATGTCACTATGACATTTCCTTGTACTTTTTTTTTTTTAAGATTTTATTTATT
>NW_027666488.1:0-55935 GCF_963455335.1 Martes martes
TCCCCATTGCGGGTGATCTTAGCAGTGGGTTTTTCATAGATGGCTTTTATTATGTGGCGGTATGTCCCTCTATGCATACTTTATTGAGGATTTTTTTTTTTTTAATCACAGATGGATATTGTACTTTGTCAACTGCTTTGTCTGCATCTATTGAAATGATCACATGGCTCTTATCCTTTCTCTTACTGATGTGATGTATCACATTGATTGACTTGCACATAAATATCCACACTTGCAACCAAGGAATAAGTCCCACTTCATCATGGTGAATGATTTTTTTTCTAATGTGTTATTGGATTTAGTTTGCTAGTACTTTATTCAGGATTTTTTAATATCCATTTTCATCAGAGATACTGGCCTGCAGTCCTCTCTGTTTGTGGTGTCTTTATCTAGTTTCGGCATCAAGGTAATGCCTCATAGAATGAGTCTGGAAGTTTTTCTACCTTTTCTATTTTTTAAATAGTTTGAGAAGAATAGATATTAACTTTTCTTTAGAGGTTCAATGTACTTTACCTGGGAAGCCATCTAGGGCAGGACTTTGCTGGGAGATTTTTGATTACCAGTGAAATTTTTCTGCTGGTTATCAGTGTGTTCAAAATATTTTTTTCTTAATGTTTCGGTTTTGGTAGATTATATGTTTCCAGGAATTTATCCATTTCTTCTAGGTTGTCCAATTTATTGGCATATAGTTTTCCATAGTTATGTATAATTATAACATTGGCATTAAATAATTATAATTGTATTTCTATGATCTGATTATTATTTCTGCCTCATTTGTGATTTTTTTTTTTTGAGTCCTTTCTCTTTTTTTCTTGATAAGTCTGGCCAGAGATCTATTAATTTTATTGTGTTTTGTTTTTTTTTCCCCAAAGAACCAGTTTCTGGTTTCATTGACCCATGCTTTTTTCAGTTTCTGTATCATTTGTTTCGCTCTAGCATTTTTTTCTTTTCCTTCTGATGGTTTTGGGTTTCATTTGCTATTCTTTTTTCTAGCTCCCTTAGGTTCAAGGTCAGGTGGTTTACTTGCTTCTTGAGATAGGCTTGTATTGCTATATACTTATCTCTTAGGACTGCTTTTGATACATCCCAATGATTTTGGTCCATTGTATTTTCATTTTCATTTATTTCCATATACTTTTTAATTTCTTCTTTGACTTCTTGGTTTGCCCACTCATTGTTTAGTAGTATATTATTTAACCTCCACATATTTGTGATCTTTTCAGATCTTTATATTATGGTTGACTTCAAGTTTCATAGCACTGTGCTCAGAAGAGACTCATGGTTTGATTTCAGTCCTTTTGAATTTGTTGAAGCCTGATTTGTGACTTATATGTGATCTATTCTGGAGAATGTTCCATGTGCACTCGAGAAGAGTGTGTATTCTGTTGCTTTAGAATGGAATGTTTTTGAATATATCTGTGATGTCCATCTGGTCCAGTGTGTCATTCAAGGCCATTGTTCTTTATTTTTTGTTTGGAAAATCTGTCTATTGATAGAATTGGGGTGTTGAGATCCTCTACTATAATTGTATTGTTATTGATTAGTTTCTTTATGTTAATTATTAAATGTTTTATGTATTCAGGTGCTCCCATTTTAGGTGCATAAATATTTATAATTGCTATAAGCTTCTTATTCTGCTATCCCTTTTATGATTATATAATGTCCTTCTTTGTCTCATTACAGTCTTTGTATTATTTATTTATTTGACAGACAGAGGTCAGAAGTAGGAAGAGCGGCAGAGAGAGAGCGGGGGCGGGGGGCGCGAAGCAGGCTCCCCACCGAGCAGAGAGCCTGATGCTGAGCTCAATCCCAGGACCCTGAGACCAGGACCTGAGCTGGAGGCAGAGGCTTAACCCACTGAGCCACCCAGGCGCCCCAACAGTTTTTGTTTTAAGGTCTGTTCTGTCCAAAGCAAATACCACTACACTGGTTTTCTTTTGACATCTATTTTCATGATAAATGTTTCTCCATCCCCTCACTTTCAATCTGCAGGTGTCCTTAGGTTTGAAGTGAGTCTCTTGAAGACAGCATAGAGATGAGTCTTGATATTAATGCACACTGTCAACGTATCTTTTGATTGTTTAGTCCATTTACATTCAAAGTAATTATTGATAGATATGTATTTAATATCATTTTGTTGCTTGTTTTATGTTTTTTTCAAAGCTTTTCTCAGATCCTTTCTTGTTCTCTTTCATGGTTTACTGGTTTTCTTTAGTGATATACTGAGAACCTTTCCCTTTCTTTGTGTATTAGTAGTTTTTGTTTTGTGGTTACCATTAAGTTTGTATACAAAGTCTTCTGTAGTAGCGGTCTATATTAAGTTGATGGTCACTTAGATTTTGACTCATTCTTTAATCCCGTCGCCCCTGTTTAGGCATATGTTGTTATATTCTACGTTCTTTTATTTTCTTGGTCATTTGACTAATTTTTTTACAGAAATAGTTGTTTTTGCTGCTTTTGTGTTTCCTACTTTTCATAGTCTCACTCAGGGTCTCTCTTTTGTACTCACAGAGTGCCCATTAATATTTCTGGCAGGGCTAGTTTAGTAGTCATGAAGTCCTTCAGTTTCTCTTTGTCTTAGAAACTATCTCTCTTTCTACTCTGAATGAATGAAAACATTGTTGGATTACATATTTTTGGCTGTAGATTTTTCCTGTTCAGCACTTTAAATCATGCTTCTTTCTTGTGGCTTGCTAAATAATCATCTGACAACTTTACGGGGTTTCCTTTGTATGTAATTATCTTCTCTTGCAAGCTTTAAATTTCTTTCTTTATCACTATGTTTTGCCATTTTAATTACTATGTGTCTTGATGTGGACCTCCTTGCTTTGAATTTGTTATGAGACCTCTGTACCTCTTGGATCTGGATGTCTGTTTCCCTCCATGGATTCAGGAAGTTTTCAGCTATTACTCAAATACATTTTCTGCCTTCCCTCACCCCCTTTTTTGCACTCTTTCTAGGGGCCCTTTAATGCAAATGTAATTATACTGTGTGGAGTCATGAGTTCTCTAAGTCTGTTCTCATTTTTGTGCTCTCAGACACCTCTGTGTAAACCCTGAGGAATTGCATTCTGTTTAACTGCCTGAAACAATACTGTGCTCTCCCGTCTTCTCTGTCGCCACCTCTGTGTGTGTTTGTATGTTTTGCACATATTTTCAGTGTATAAGTTATGATGATGTAAGGATAGTTTTCTCTATAAAGCTAAGCATATCATGAATGTTTTCATTCTTGTACATATTCTTGGTTTTACTGGTCTATTGGGGTTTCAGTCTTGGTTGTCTGCTCATTTTGCGTACTTGCTTTCAAACAATTCTCAGTTTTCAGCACCATGCTGTGGTTCAGTCTTCCACTGTTAGTGCCTCTAATTCCAATACACCCCTATTTGTCTGTCAGATAAATTGGCTCGCACTTATTTAGTTGCCTTTTCTGCAAGAACTTTCTCTGCTTTTCTGTATCAGTTACCCCTTATCGGTGTCTACTTTATCTTGCAAAATTTTGTTGACATCCTAATATTAATATCTCCTCTTGTTTCTATGTCCTTAAATAGTCCTTTGTTTTCACTTAATGATGTTTCAGGAGGGACAGGAAATAAAAACATGTCATCATCAACATTTAGCAACAATTACTAAACCCTAGAAAACTAATACATATTTTGGCACTGCTGTAACAACTACCGAAAATGTGGCAATTGCTATGGAACTGGTTAATAGATACCTGCCAAAAGAATTTTGAGACAATTGATTGCAATATCTAAGATTTCCTTGAAAAGATACTTAGAAATATAGATGTTAGGGGCGCCTGGGTGGTTCAGTGGGTTAAAGCCTCTGCCTTCGGCTCGGGTCATGATCCCAGGGTCCTGGGATCGAGCCCCGCATTGGGCTCTCTGCTCGGCGGGGAGCCTGCTTCTCCCTCTCTCTGCCTGCCTCTCTGCCTACTTGTGATCTCTGTCTGTGAAATAAATAAATAAAATCTTAAAAAAAAAAAAGAAAGAAATATAGATGTTAAGGGCAATTATGAGTGGGTGGTAAGGAGGAAATGGATAGCGCACTGTCATCTTCGAGGATATATTTACATACACATATACAGATGGATAGGTAGATATCTCACGTGGCAAGCTAAAAAACTGAAATTCATTAACTATTCGTAGACCCATCAAACTCTAATCCATCAGAGACAAACCTAAATATTGCCACTAAAATTGAAGAGAGGTAAATACAGAGACTGACAACTCACTGGAAGACAAATCCATGGGCGGTGTCTTCCTTTGGAACCAATATCGGGATAGGAGAACCTACATATAACTGACCAGTTTCTAGACACTCATCATGGCCACATCTAAGAGTTAAAAACTCCAGAGGGGTATAACCACTGGGAGCCCTCCACAGTTTTTTAAAAAGAGTTTTACATTCCAGGAGCTCAATCAGGCTCTCATAGTAACTATCAGAGGAAACTTACATTTTTGACAGAGTTTGGGGGAAGGCAACCATTTTCAAAGCACACAATTACTAAACCCTAGAAAACATATTAAAAGTTTCCCTGAGAAGAAACTTTTTTTTTTCTTTTTTTTTTTTTAACCATAGCCTAAATTGTTGGAGTTGTATCAGAGTCTAATTGCCATATGGGAAAAGAAATACCAAACTCCAGCCATTCTACCTCCTACTCAGGGCAAAAAAACTGAGAATCACTATTGAAGTTCACAGCACAGAGATGTCCTTAATCCTAGGTCTACAAAATGATGCCCATCCCCCACATCTTACTACCACATTGCTTAGGATATATTTGCCTTAGATTGTTATAGGCAGCACATCACATCCAGTGATCGTGGGGGAAAAAAAAAAAGGTGAAACACACTAAAAGACAAAAAACCCCAAACTTCTTTTTTTATGAAAACTACCCTTTACTCACTGTCAGATATTGCTCTAAGTACATTATATTCATTGCTTCATTTACTCTCTTAAAAGTCACTGAGAGGAAATGAAAAAATTATTTCCTCTGCCCCAGCTTTAGAATATAATTGACATATTACCCTGCATAAGTTTAAAATGCAAAATGCAATGATTTATACATGTATAATTTGGAGAATGTTTATTGCAGTAAGGTTGGTTAACACATTTTTCACTACATGTAATTCCATTGTTGCTGTTATGCTGAGAAATTTTAAGATCTACTTGCTTATCAACTTCCAAGTATACACTAGAGTTTTCTTAACTGTAGCCATCCTGCTATACATTAGATCCCTGAACTTATTCCTCTTATAACTAAAACTTTATACCCTTTACTATCATGTCTTTTTTTCCCTGAGTCCCCAAGTCCTGGCATCTATATATTTACTCTCTGTAGTTTGGCTTTTTTAGAGTCCACATGTAAGTGAATCACAGTGTTTCTCTGTATGGCTTATTTCACATAGTATAACACCCTCAAGATGCATCCATGTTTTGCAAATAGCAGATAGCCTTCTTTTTTATGATTGAATAAATTGTAGCTGAATATACAAATTATATACACGCACATATTGTATGCATGACATTTTGTTTATCTACTCATCCACTTACCTGTTGATGGATAATTAGATTGTCTTCATGTTGAGTATAATGAACAATACTGCAATAAACATGGGGGTCGGGGCGCCTGGGTGGCTCAGTGGGTTAAAGCCTCTGCCTTCAGCTCAGGTCATGATCCCAGGGTCCTGGATTCGAGCCCTGCATTGGCCTCTCTGTTCGGCGGGGAGGCTGCTTCCCCACCCCCTCTCTGCCTGCCTCTCTGCCTACTTGTGATCTCTGTCGTCAAATAAATAAATAAAATCTTAAAAAACAGAAAAACAAACAAACAAACAAAAAACATGGGGGTGCACATATCAGTGATTTCATTTCCTTCAGATAAGTAGCCAAAAGTGAAATTGGTGAATCAAGAGGTAGTCCTATTTTTATGTTTTATTTTTCATTATTTTTCAATTTTTAAAGATTTTACTTATTTATTTGATAGACGGAGGGATAGAGAGAGGAAGAGAGGGAGGGAAAGAACACAGGGTGGGCAGAGGGAGAGGAAGATGGAGAAGCAGACTCTCTGCTGAGCTGGGAGCCAGGACCCGCTGATCAAGACTTGAGCCCAAAGGCAGATTCTTAACTGACTGAGCCAACCAGTTTGATGCATGATAGTCCTATTTTTAATTTTTTGGGGAAATTCCATACTGTTCTCCATAGTAGCTGTGCTAATTTATAATCCTACCAACATTGCAAAGTAGTTTTTCCTCTGCATCATCACCAGCATGTATGTCTTGGCTTGTTGATAAAAACCATTCTAACAGGTATAAGTTGATATATCACACTGGTTTTGATTTGTATTTCCCTGATGATGAACGATGTTGAGCATCTTCCATTTGTCTGTTAGCCATCTGGATGTCTGAAAATAACAGTTTGGGTTCTTTGCCTGTTTATTAATCAGACTATTTTTTTTGTTGTTGCTTTTTTGCTGTTGAGTTATGCAAGCTTCTTGTATGTATTGACTATTAACCCTTCAGATTTATAGTTGGTAAATGTTATCTCCGAATGTATAGATTGAATTTTTATTTTATTGTTTATTTCCTTCACTGTGCTTAAATTTCTTAGTTTGATGTAGTGACATGTGTTTATTTTTGCTTTTGTTGCCTTATCTTCATCTCATATCCAAAAAACCATTGCCAAGACCAATGTCAACTTTTTTCCTATGTTTTCTTCTAGGACTTTTATGGCCTCAGGCCTTGTGTTTAAAGGTAAAATAAAAGCCCAAATATCTTAGAGATATAACAGTCTTTTTCAGGCTAATAATTGAACCTCAGTCCATCTCAAAAAAAAAAAAAAAAAAATCTTCCCTTGAACTCCTCCCTCGCACACACATTTTGGTTTTCAGGATTCAAACTGGGTATCCATTAAAAAATTATAGCTATAGCTATTTTAAAACTTCTGGTCTTTAACCTCTTTATTAGAGTAAGATAACACAATGCCATATTACAATATTGAAGCATTTTAAATTTCACTAGATATTTAATTTTATTAATGTGTTTTATATTTTTACATGTTCCCCTGTCGCTAATTACCATCCTTTTATTTCAGCTTCCATATTGCTTCCTACAATTGTTATAAGATGGGTCTAGTTGATGAATTTCTTCACTTTTTGTTTGTCTGGGAAAGTCTTAACTCTCCTTCATTTCTGAAGGACAGTTTTGCTGGATGAAATATTCTTGAGGTTTCTATTTTTTTTTCCTTTTTTTTCTTTCTTTCTTTTTTAAGGATTTTATTTATTTGTTTGACAGAGAGAGATCACAAGCAGGCAGAGAGTGAGAGAGAGAGAGGGAAGCAGGCTCCCTGCTGAGCAGAGAGCCCGATGTGGGGCTCGATCCCAGGACCCTGAGACCATGACCTGAGCCGAAGGCAGAGGCTTAACCCACTGAGGCGCCCAGGTGCCCTTTTTTTTTTTTTTCCCTTTTAAAACTTGCAATAAATCATTCCACTCTCTCCTGGTTTGTAAGGTTTCTGGTAATAAATATACTAATAGTTGTATAGGCCTTCCCCTGTAAGTGACAATCTTCTTTTCTCTTGCTCTTTTTAAATTCTCTTTTGTTTTAATTTTTTACGGTTTTAGTATAATGTGTTTTGGAGAATTGAGTTGAAGCTATTTAGGTACTTCTCAGCTTCGTGAGTTAGATGTCAAATGTCTCCCAGTTTTGGAAACTTGAGTCATTATTTCTTTAAATAAGCTTATTACCTTTCCACCCCCTTCTTCTGTAATTCCAATAATGCATACATTGTTTATATGGGTTCTGTAAGTCCCATAAGCTTTCGTCATCCCTTTCATTCTTTTTCCTTTTTGCTCCCCTGAGTAAATAGTTTCAAATCGTTATATTCAAGTTCACAGATTCTTTCTTCTGCTTCATTCAGTTTGATTTTGAAGCTCCTGTTAAATTCTTTAGTTCAGTCATTGTATTTTTTAGCTCCAAAATTTCTGTTTAATTTTTAAGTTTTTTCTATCACTTTGTTGAGCCTCATATTTGTTCTTTATTGTTTTACTCCTTTTGCTAAATTATGTGTTCTCTTGTACCTGTCTGATCATTTTTACAGTTATTGTGTATTCTTTGTTAGGCAATTCTTGTATGTCCATTTCTTTAGGATCAGTTACTGGAAATGTATTTCTTTGGTGGTGTCTTGTTTTCCTGATTCTTTATAATCTTTGTAGTCTTGCGTAGTTTGTGTATTTTAAGAAGCAGTCCCTTCTTCCAGAATTAGGGACTAACGTGGAAAGGAAATTACTTCACCTATGCATGTCTTGGGGAAGAGGGGACACATTCTGGTACATACTGTGATCCCCAACTTAGTGGTGCATGTGCCAAGTGTGGGGGTATTTGCGGTCCTGGTGGGGCATAATGGTTGCCAACTCAGACTTCTAGGATTCACATCATTAATATCTGCATGATTGTGGTGAGAACTGCTGGGTTCCACAGTGGCTACAAGGACTGTTGGTGTCCTTCATGGCTTTTCTAGGTCTAGTACATAAGGATGAGGGCATGTAGTAGTGATGGGCATAACCTGATGTCCTTGTGCTTTACTGCAGGGGCTAACTTCAAGTGTCTGAACTGGGAATAAGGATGAGATAGATTAGATTTTAAAAGATGAGATTGATGTAGATTAATTGATCTGATGCCATTTAGGTAGGCATATGGCAGGGCAAATAAAAGATGTCACTAGAGGATGGTGGTTCTATTTACTGAGAAAGAGTACTCAGGGTAAGTGCATATTGATGGTGAAATTATAAGCTCATTTTTTTTAAACTGCAAAAGTAGGATGAGAGAATCAGAATCAGAATTTAGAATCTGAATCAGAGGATGATATTACTTCAGTAAAATGCTTATAGTTAAAAGAAAAAATAGAATATAGTAAAAAAAAAAAAGATTGTCAGGACAGATTAAAAAAAAAAAAAGATTCAACCAAATGTTGTACAGGAAGTGCTATTTAAATAAAGTCACATCCTGACTGAAAATAAATGAATACAGAAAGATACACCATGCTAATATTAGTCAAAGCAAAAACAGGGGGAGATATATTAATTTCAAACTGAAAAGACTTTATTTTTTTTCTAAGATTTTTCTAATTTATTTATTTGACAGACAGAGATCACAAGTAGGCAGAGAAGTGGGCAGAGAGAGAGGAGGAAGCAGGCTCCCTGCTGAGCAGAGAGCCCGATGTGGGGCTCGATCCCAGGGTCCTGGGATCATGACCTGAGCTGAAGGCAGAGGCTTAACCCACTGAGCCACCCAGGTGCCCCTGGAACAGACTTTAAAGCAAGGATAGCATGGATGAAGAAAGGTATTGCCTAATGATAAATGGGTCAGTTCTCAAGAGCAAACTTCAAATAATGTGAGGCAAAAACGAATAGAATTGCTCAGAGAAATAGATGAATTCATTATCATAGTTAGAGACTATAGTAGCCCTTTATCAAAAATAAACAGATTCAGCAGTCAGAAAATTAAGAACAAGAGCTAAAGAAGATGTTAGCATAGTAATGATATGGGAAACAAAGGCAAAAGAAAAAAACTAAATTTCTACTTACTACTTACAGCCCATTGACAAGTCCTTGAAACAGATAGAGTGACCTGTGGGACCTCAGCTGCCTCAATTTTGACACTTTGCTAAGGGTAAAAGGCAATCTTAGCCTGACCCCCAGGATCCTATCGTATAAAAATTCCTTTGGAAACTTTAAACGCCCCCAATATGCATGTTGGTAATCATCCTCCAAGAATATGACCCACTGGTATACATCTGAAGGGTCTTATGACTCAGGTTTTACTAGATGGTAATAAATGACCTTTTCCCAGCAATAGCTAGCCCCTCAAGGTCCTGGAAACCTTGCTTCCCAAATTCCTTAGAGACGTATACTATGGTTACCCAATTCCCAACTTAAAAGTATATAATCAGTTACCCATCACAATCTCAGGACAGCTCTTTCTACCCACTTTGCATCAAAGATGTCTCAAGAATCCTTTCTTGGTTGTTGGCTCTGAACCATCGCAGTTTTCTACATCGGTAGGAACACCCTAAAATTGTCTTGTTCCTCCAACACAATGAGATAATTATGAAATCATCCTAAATACCCCAGAAATCACTCTAAAGACTAACAGAACAAACTTCACAACTAAAGGGAGAGAAGAGGCCTCATTGAAGATGGTAGGAAGACATATGGTTAGGGGTGAAACAGATCACAGAAACAGATCACAGGCGCTGCAAGGGGAGGGAGCCCTGATCACAGAGAAGGGCCAGAGAGAAAGAACACACAGGGGAGTGCACAGGGAGAATGTTTCCCCCAAAGACTTTGGCTGGGAGAACAAAAGGGGCTGAATTTCATGAGTTGTTGCAACCAGCAGGGTTTTAAAGGCCTGGAATTTTAAATGACAGCGGACAACAGTGTAGCTATATAGAGTCCAGGGAGCTGGTGAAAAGACAGGCAAACAACGTGGAGTAGAGGGGAAGACAGCGTGAAACAGTGATCTGAAGAGTATCTGGGGGCACTCAGTGGGGAGATCCTTCCTCGGTCTTCTTGGAGCCTACCCCTGAGAAGCAGTATTCATGGAGATGCCTGGAAGGTGTGGGAATGAGCTGGTTGGCATCCCTTCCCTTCTCCACCCCTGAGTGTATAGACAGAGGTACCTGCAGGAAGCAGCTCAGACCCAACACTGGCTGCATAAGTTGCTTATATCAAGTGCCAGACCTTTGTGGACTGGCAGGACTGCCTTTCTTGGCCAGCCTGCCTCAGTCCCAGTACCACCAAGAAACTCTGCCCACCCCATTTCTATTGATTAGAGTGTTCTGCAGGGTTTCAGTTCTGGTGGACTCATTCCACAGGCAGACCAGAGCACCAGAGTTAGAACTCAACACATTCATGCCAGGGACCAAACACTGACCACTGCAGGCAAGGACAGCCCTGCAGGCAACTGGTCTGAAGGATAGAGCAGCCAAAACAAAATAGCAGAACGTCACTCCCTGAAATGACAGGCCCTGGGAAATACATGACCCCTTCTTCACAGGACACTCCTTTAAGAAGCAGGAGATTTTATGACCTTTTCTGACACAGAGAATCCATTAAAAAAAATCATTCAGCATGATCAAGTTGAATTTATTCTTGGACTGAAAGGGGGTTCAATATTTGTAAATCGATCACATTAATAAGAGGAAGGATAAGAACCATATGATTGTGTCAATAGATGCAGAAAAAGCATTTGACAAACTGCAACATCCATTTATGATGAAAACCCTCAACAACGTAGGATTAGTGGGAACATACCTCAACATAATAAAGGCCATATAGAAGAAACCCATGGCTAAAATCATACTTTATGTGAGTTTCTTGACTAATTTTTTTTTTTTTTTACACACATATACTTATTTTTACTGTTGCTGTCACTTTGGGTCTCCCCTTTGCACTCAAGGAGTCCCTTTAATATTTCTTGTTTAGTGGACACAAACTCCGTTAGCTGTTTTTTGTTTTGCTTTGTTTCTCTGGGAAACCCTTTTATTTCTCCTCCTATTCTGAATGACAGCCTCGCTGGATAGAGTATTCTTGGCTGCATGTTTTTCCCATTCAGCACGTGCACTATATCATGCTATCCCCTGCTAAGTTTCTGTTGAAAAAAAAAAAACTCATGCTATCCTAATGGGTTTTCCCTTGTAATTTAAGGACTGCTTTTTCCTTGCTGCTTTTAAAGTTTTTATATTTTGTAAATTTAATTACCGTATTTCTTGGTGTTTGCTTGCTTCTGTTGAATCTACCAGGGATTTCTGTGCCTGTTTTCTGGCTGTCTGGATCTGGATGTCTGTTTCCTTCCCCAGATCAGGGAAGTTTTCAGCTGTTATGTCTCCATAAAATTTTCTTCCCTCTTTACCCCCTCTTTTTTCTTCTGAGTTTCTTATGACACAAATGTTGTTAAATTTGATGAAGGCACTGAATTCCTTCAGTGTATTCTCATTGTCTCTACCTGGTTTTTGTTCAGCTTGATTACTTTCTATTACTGTGCCTTCTAGGTCATGAATCCATTCCTCTGTTTCTTCCAGCCTGATGTTCATTCCATCTAGAAAGTCTTATGTTTCGTATACTGTGCCCTTTATCTCTGCTATGTTATTCCTTATCTCTGTGTTAAGGGCCTCACTCATGTCTTCACTCTTTTCCTGTTCTTTTTTTTTTTTAATTTATTTCTTTTCAGCATAACAGTATTCATTGTTTATGCACCACACCCAGTGCTGCATGCAATACGTGCCCTCCCTAATACCCACCACCTGGCTCCCCCCAACCTTCACTCTTTTTCTTAAGTGCAGTGAGTATCCTTATGATCATTGCTAAATTTAAATTTATTTTAAATTAAATTTAATTTAATATATTTAAAAACACTTTAAATTCTCTATCAGCCATATTGGATATGTGTGTTTCACTTAGATCTGTGACGATAGCCTCCTCTTGTTCTTTCATTTGGGAGACATTTCTCTAACTCCTCATTTTGTTTGCCTCTTTCTGTCTGTTTCTCTGTATATTTTTCTCTTGAATGTAGTGACTTTATGAAGAAGAGGTCCTGGAGTGCCCTATAGTGTACTTCAGGATCCTATGTGTATTCCTCCCACCCTCTGTTGTTTCTGAGTCAATTTGAATTTTAGTGTCATCCTCTCCACTGATTCTCTGCCTCTTGTAGGCTGTGCTTGCTCTCTGTGGTCATAACCCAGGCAATCCAGCTCTGGGAAAGGCATGCCTGCTGGGGAACTTGATAGTGGGATAGCACTCTCAGGAAAATTTTCATTGTACCACTAGTCCTATGCCTGATACCCCCAAGTGCTGGCTTCTGGGGGTTGCACGCGGGACTGCTGGCAGCGTGAGGTTGGGCCTGATTTGTGTGTGTTTTTGAGCAGGTGGCTTTGTGTGGTATAGTGCAGTGCCAGCTATGCACCTAGTCAGTATCTTGGTGTGGCACATCACAATGGCTGGGGTTTACAGGGCTGGTACTGTGCTGTGGCTGAACAGGGCATATGAGCACCTCTAACAAAACTTGTCTTGAGCCCTGAGTTGAGGCTCTAATTGTCTGTGCAGACCTGCCTTCTACAGGTGTCTTTGTGGTTTTGTTAGGAGGTGGGACAGGACAACCTCTGACCTGCCAGCTTCCTCATTTTCAGAGGAGTCCCCAACACGTTCTAAACCCAGTCAAACAGATCTGTCCCATTTGCCCATGACTTTGTGTAAACTGCCAGTTGTATGTCGTCTCTCTATGCAGGGTCTGATTCCTTAAGAGCTATCATATGCCCTCCCAGCTTGCCCAGGGCTGAGTCAGTGCTCCTGGAGTCAGAGCTCCAGGCTCCAGGGCCCACTCGTTATATAAACGAATGGAATTTACCCACTCTGGTGTTTAAAGCCAAGTATCATGGGATTAGTAGTCCCCGTGCGAGCATCTTGGTGTGAGGGCCCATTTCTGTGCCCTCTCTACATGCAGCTCCCTCTGTCCAGCAAGCAGTCTCCCTCCCCTTTCTGACCTCCCTAACCATTCAAATGAAGCTGCTTCTCTGTATTTAGTGGTGGAGTTTGTTCTGCCCATCTCCACGTCACTCTCTGGAATTTATGGAATTGGATATGGATGATAGCCAGCCGCAAACACGGGACGGGGTGAGCTCAGGGTCATCCTATTCTGCCATCTTCCCCCAATGAAATCTCTGTTATGCCGAGAGAAACAAGATCGATCTAGAATTTCTACTCATTAAGTTCTATTGAAATACAAAGTTGAAAGAATGGCATTTTAGAGGAACAAAATTACTCAGGTGCTCTTACTAAAAGAGCTGTATTCATGTATTTCTATAAGAAGTTAAGTTGAATCCAGAATAAATTAAAATGTAAGAAAGAAGATAATTTTTTAATGAAAAATGAATAGAAAAAGTGAAAATATTCACAATGTGAAATCTATAAAAATTAATAAGGATCTAGAATGTAGGTAAAACTGAAATATTGAACGGAATAATAGAGAACTGGAGGGGAGCTGAAAAGCATCAATTATCATTGCATTATTCTAAATAGAGATTAATTTCATTTTAATTTTATTAAACAAAATATGACAATCGTTCAAAAATGCTTAAGGAATACAATGTCTGTGAAGCTAGAGTGTATTAAGCTAAGTGAAGCAAGTCAGTCAGAGAAAGGCATACTATATGGTTTCACTTGTTTGTGGAATTTAAGAAACAAAACAGGTAAACATAAGGGGGGTTAGGGGGAAGAGAGGGAAGCAAACCATAAGATACTCTAGAGAACACACTGAGGGTTGCTGGAGGGGAGGTGGGTCAGGGATGGGCTAAATGGGTGAGGGGCGTTAGGGAGGGCACTTGTTGGGATGAGCACTGTTGTATGTTAAGTGAGGAATCACTAAATTCTACTCCTGAAACCTACATTACACTATGTGTTTATTAATTATAATTTAAATAAAAATTTGGCCAAAAAAACCTCAAAACAAAGTTGTTGTTTTTTATTTTTAAAGGGTGGGGGGAAGAACGGAATCTCTAGCTTCTAGAAAATGGGTATAAAGAAAAAAAGAGTGACCAATACAAAGTAAGTAAAGAATTTTAAAAGCATAAGGAAAAGAACGTACAAAATAATAAACTAGAAATAAACCTACATGGTATTGTTTCTGCCATAATGCCATAATGCACCATATATGTTCCGGAAATATTTTGCATCCTATGAAACTAAACACTAAAAATGAGACAGTTTATGAGAAAAGTAGGAAGGGGAAAGATGGTAATATTGGGGCATATTCTGTGACAGTCATTTGTTTTCAACAAGAGAGGTAATTAGTAAGGGAGTGGAAACTATTACATAAACGTGTAAGGGCTTCAGTCTGGGTGACACACTGCTTTGAGTGAAAAACCAGTTTGCCCTTGTTTGTACATGCAAGATATATTTCCTGTCATTTCATTTTCATCTATTAATATGATTTAATGAAATGTGCCTCTTCTTTACAACATTGTAGCCCATAGAGTAGTTCTTTGTCATCCTCTTCTCCCCTGCCTTATTCCTCCTCCTTCTTCTTTTTGGGGAATGTCTTGGTCCCATGCCTCAATTCATCTTATTTGAAATGTAAACCTAGAGAATGCAGGAAGATTAGAATCATTTTATATTTTCTATGAAATCACTCATTTCAGAAAGTTCATGTGGACTTTTCATGTTAGGATGAGGGAGCGAGGACCAGTAGTTGCTGAAGGAAAACAGATGGAATAGCAATGTATTCAGCATAAAGGACACATGTTGAAAATGGCATGGTCGCAATCAGAGGTGGTGTTCAAAATATAAAATAACTTCTTGGGTACCTTGTGGAGGATGTAATTTTATTAGGTGTTTACACAGGGGCAATACTCAAGGGGTAAAAAACCTATGATGATTGTCCATGGCCTCAGGGTCTAGAGGGGTACTGGGCATTTGTCCATTGGGTGCCAACACTGCCCACTAGAGTGGCATCTTCCCAGCTGTGGGAAGATGATGGCCTTGTCTGGCAGGACACATATAGATGGGCACTGGTATATGGGAGTTGTAGTGGGCTGGCTGGAAGGCTACTGGACACCAAGTGCTCAGGCAGCCGCCTACCAACTTGGAGCTCTCCAGACCTGAGGTGGTTAAGTCAGTGTGGGAAAGAGGTGAAGGGGTCTGGGGTAGCAGCTATTTATCAACTGGTGTGGGAGTATCTCTGAATTTAATAGCATGTTTTCAAAGTTTTCCTAGTAAAATTGGTTTGGTGGAATTCTTGATTGCTGTAGAATTATCAACTACTACATAAGTAGTTGATAACTAGTTCTGTACAGGAGTACACAGATTTGTAAGCAGGAAACAAGAGGAATTATAGGTCAAGAGATAATATCAAGCAAAGAGCTAGAGCCTAAAATAGTTGCCTGTAAATGGTTAACTTCCCCAGTGCTTCTATAGCCCTCTTTTCCTGCAATTCATTCCTTGGTTCTTTTCATTTCTTTGTTTTTGGCAAGTTTGACACACCTTCTCACTTTCAATTCCTTTTGCTCCTCCTAAGATTTAAACTTCCTCCTAAAGAGCTCCTATATCCAATAGCAAAGACAAGTGTGGTTGTAACCATAAGTCTTCAAACAGGTATCTATAAAAACCTGTCTGAATAGTTAACTTCTGTAAAGGGATAAATTCCCTTCAGATTATTATATTTTTTGGAGAAAATCACGTCTGTCACTTTGTGAGTGCTCACTAAAAGTTCCTGTACCCCAAATAAAATATGCTGCTGCAAGAGTTACTAGTTTTAGGCAGACAGTGACAGAAGTGGTTCTTATTGTACTTTGTAAGACTGGCTAATCTGTATAGTAAGATGGATTTGGATTTGAGCTCTATAAAATTTATTCTTTAACCTGGAATCACATGCCTACTGAGATTTCTATTGGTCAACCAATTATTTACTTTGAGAATACATCACACTTCAACTCACCTTCAAGATTTATGCCATCCCATTTCCCTTAGAATAAGGATATTGTTTCCTCCAGTATTTCCTTGACTAATATGTTCAACATTAACTCTTCCCGTGTACATACCCAAAGATACCTTATATATAAGATGCTTCTATCTCAAATACACACACACACACACACACACAGCCTTGGCAGACCTGTTACCTCTAATTGACACATTTTTCCAGAGAAAATTACTGTACCCATTTCTCCTTCTTAAAGACTTTTGAACCTCTTTCAACCAAACTTTCCTTTCTATTACTGCTGTGAAAAGAGTTTCATCAAAGCGACTAAGTGACTTTCTTAACGATTCCATCCACATAGACTTTCCAGTCTTTTACCACCAAATACTGCTTTCCTTATTTAGTTCAAGACTGCTACCTACACCTTCATTATAAATTTTTGGGCCCTTTTATGAGCATGCTTTGTTCCTTAACTTTGTCCTTTTACTCAGTTTTACTGTACTTTAAAGGGGCCTAGCATGGGCTAATGAATTGAGACTGATCTATATTCCATCTAGGGCAGGGGTAGGTTCACTAATAATTTTGCCATGGTTATTGATAGTTGTTTTTTTTTTTTTTTGTAGTCCTTTTCCATTTGTATTTTGATGATGGGAACACTGCTCTTGATTGTTTATATAAGAGCAATGAGTTAGTAATTTCCTAGTACTATGCCTCAGTAATTGGGAATAGTGTTATTTGGAGCTCATGTTTGAGTCAGGATTTCCAAAAGAGGTTATTTATAGAATTTAGGCCTCTGTGTCCAGACACACATTGGAACACTATTCCTAAGTATATGAGATCAATGGAACCAGGAATCCTGGATATAAGAAAGTAGTAAGGGCACATAGCAAGGGCAAATGGATGTCTCAGAAATAAAGGAGTTATTTATTCTCTCATCATGACATGATATCGGAACCAGGGCCTTACCTTACCTAGGCTACATGTTTGCATCTCAGTCCCTTCCAGATGGTATTTGGTCTGTAGCTCTATGAAGTTTGTTGAATTAAATTTAGAATTACCTGCAGACTGCTAAATATATTGTAGTAATTGTTTCTTTTTCTAACAGAGAGATGCAAGCAAAGTTACAGGTTGACTTACTTATGGTCAATCGTCCATGTAGTTTCAAGTGGAAATGCCCTTGCTTGTGACTTCATTTGCCCACAGGTTTTTAACATATAGATTGTTGAGGGAGGGCATATCTGTCATCCAGTAAGATTGGCAACAATGGCTACTGTTTGGGATAATCTAAGAATGGTATTAAACTGAGTGTGTTCTGACCTAATACTTATAAGAAGTGGGGGGAGAAAAAGGAGTAAGAGGACCATTATGCATCGCTGACAACAAAAAGCCTATAGAAAATGAGAAGAAGAATGATTATAAGAAAGAAGACTAAACAACAACAACAACAAAGGAGGAGTTAGGGATCTTGGTCCCACCTTCATTATCCATCATTACCTGCTTGTTCCAGAAGGGTATCATCTGCTTCTAAAGGATCTCTCAGAATTCTCAGTTTAAGGCCCACTATTGGAGTAAGGGGATATTTGTGTGCATTTTGAATTTCTTCTTTACTTGTGACACATGCACTCAAAGATTAACTCCATGGAATTTCACTGCTTTCATTTTTGTAAACAGTATATGATACAAGGTTCGAAAACAGTTTTTCTCTGATACATCTTTCAATATCCGAGTTGAAGATTATAAAGACATGCTTTAGGAATATGCTGTGGGAAGGCTGCCTCGGTGACTGGGAATAGTATATGAATTTCTGGCAATACTTTGCCATGTTTGCATACAGGAGGGCATAAGTCTAGTACTGGAAGTGAAATCCTTAAATACATGAACCTTCCTGTTATTGCTTTATACAAAGTGACTAATGTGTCTTCAAGAGATGGGGCTGTGTGGTCAGAAGGGGTCAGAAGGGGTAATATGAGTCCTTTTGCCCAGTGGAGTTCAAGAATTACTGAAAGTTTTACTAATTTTAATAAAAGGGTGCTACTGGTACTTTCAATCTTTCTGGAAGATGGCGTGCACAAGGCCAGCGCGATTTTAGTAAGAGATAACGTAATAGTTCCTATAAAGCGTGTACTTTGATTACTTGGTATACCAGCTGGGATGCCCCAAGTTGGAAAGAGTAGCACAAAGACAGTCAAAAAAGGAAAAGCAATAGCCTGATTCTACCTAGGATGCCAAGCAAATCAAAACCAATGACAAACCAAGGTATTAAACTGAGAACAAATAGCTGAAGAACTAGCCAAGCTCTGAGTGACTATAAGGGCTGAAGTTTAGGTTAGGGAAATGCTTCAACCCATCCTAAAATTAGGAATGCAATAACTAAAACATAATCCAACCTACTAGAGGGTAGAAAGTGGGTAAGACCCCTGTGAAGGTGTACAAAGTGTTTCTGTAGCCATGTCTCTCTTATACTTCTTCCAAAATTATATTGTCGACAGGTGACCCATGACCCAAATATAGCCTCAGCTGTATTATAGAGTTTCCTCACCAATACTGATTCTATATAATCAATTTGACTATGACAAGACACATAGTTTATGATGGCTATAAACAAATTGATATCCTTGCCTGTTTTGTTTACTGATGGAGAGAAGGAATGCAGGGACTAGTGCAGGACATGAAAAGGGCCTTTAGATATAAGGTTTTCTACTACAAATTTGATCCCTCCTTTTGCTGTGACTTCAAGAGATATCAGGGGAAATTTAGGTGATGGTTTGACAGTATTTTATCTGAACTTTTATAGATTCTGTTCTAACTATTTTTCTTATGTCTGTGAAATTTTTCGCCCATGGTCTTTCTGGTACACTGTCAAAACCCTTATCTGGGTTATGCATCAAATACAGTGGAGAAAGCAAAAGCACAGGCAGACTACACACAATGTGATTATGAATGGAGACATTCCTGGAATCCCAGGAAAGAGTCCTACTGATGTACATTTGGGGTTATAATTTCATTTGCAAGGTAAATCTCTCCCTGTTATGTTTGTAGTTGCTGTACCACAGAAAAGGAAGGAATGTTTTCCAGTTAAGTATTGGAGGGCTGAGGAGTAGGTAACATCTATGAGTTATTTCAATTATCTACTACCTGTGTGATATGTTTACTCAGAGGAAGAAGTGATACGGTTAAATGTAGAAAGAGTAGCACCCCTACTGATCAGGAATTCATGAGGATGACCATCTGGATTTATAGCTGATTGATTTTGAATGTTTAAGAGCATGGCAGGATTTGAGGTGCTTTTTCTTTCTTCAGACACCATCATCTGAATTAATGGATTTTTGTTTTCTTTTTATTTTCACAAGATACTAGACAGAAATCCACAGAGTCATCTCTCTCTGATCAAAACCAGTATTTCTGATCACAAAATTGAGATAGAAGGAGGACCTCACTTGGATTTACTAGTGACACACAGCAAAGTTTCTTTGAGTACATACTGGTGAGGTGAGAACTGCAAACTCACAAGTCTGAGAGACCTGCTTGAACTTAGAGGCGTATACTCTATAAGGTTTCTTTTCATAACAAACAACACTTTAAGACAACAGACTGACTTATTTCACTAAGCATGATACCCTCTAGTTCCATCCACGTGGTCGCAAATGGCAAGATTTCATGTCTTTTGATGGCTGCATAGTATTCCACTGTGTATATATACCACATCTTCTTTATCCATTCATCTGTTGATGGACATCTAGGTTCTTTCCATAGTTTGGCTATTGTGGACATTGCTGCTATAAACATTCGGGTGCACGTGCCCCTTCGGAGCACTACGTTTGTATCTATAGGGTAAATACCCAGTAGTGCAACTGCTGGGTGCAATTGCTATTTTCAACTTTTTGAGGAACCTCCATGCCATTTTCCAGAGTGGTTGCACCAGCCTGCATTCCCACCAACAATGTAGGAGGGTTCCCCTCTCTCCGCATCCTCGCCAGCATCTGTCATTTCCTGACTTGTTAATTTTAGCCATTCTGACTGGTGTGAGGTGATATCTCATTGTGGTTTTGATTTGTATTTCTCTGATGCCGAGTGATGTGGAGCACTTTTTCATGTGTCTGTTGGTCATATGGATGTCTTCTTTGCAGAAATGTCTGTTCATGTCTTCTGCCCATTTCTTGATTGGATTATTTGTCCTTTGGGTGTTGAGTTTGATAAGTTCTTTATAGATTTTGGACACTAACCCTTTATCTGATATGTCATTTGCAAATATCTTCTCCCATTCTGTCAGTTGTCTTTTGGTTTTGATGACTGTTTCCTTTGCTGTGCAAAAGCTTTTGATCTTGATGAAATCCCAACAGTTCATTTTTGCCCTTGCTGCCGTTGCCTTTGGTGATGTTCCTAGGAAGAAGTCGCTGCGGCTGAGGTCGAAGAAGTTGCCACCTGTGTTCTCCTCAAGGATTTTGATGGATTCCTTTCTCACATTGAGGTCCTTCATCCATTTTGAGTCTATTTTTTGTGTGTGGTGTAAGGAAATGGTCCACTTTCATTTTTCTGCATGTGGCCGTCCAATTTTCCCAACACCATTTATTGAAGAGGCTGTCTTTTTTCCATTGGACAGTCTTTCCTGCTTTGTCAAAAATTAGTTGACCATAGAGTTGAGGCTCTATTTCTGGGCTCTCTATTCTGTTCCATTGATCTGTGTGTCTGTTTTTGTGCCAGTACCATGCTGTCTCGATGATGACAGCTTTGTAATAGAGCTTGCAGTCCGTAATTGTGATGCCACCAACTTTGGCTTTCTTTTTCAATATTCCTTTGGCTATTTGAGGTCTTTTCTTGTTCCATATAAATTTTAGGATTATTTGTTCCACTTCTTTGAAAAAAAAATGGGTGGGATTTTGATAGGGACTGCATTAAATGTGTAGATTGCTTTAGGTAGAATAGACATTTTCACAATATTTGTTCTTCCAATCCATGAGCACAGAACATTTTTCCATTTCTTTGTGTCTTCCTCAATTTCTTTCATGAGGACATTATAGTTTTCTGAGTATAGATTCTTAGCCTCTTTGGTTAGGTTTATTCCTAGGTATCTTATAGTTTTGGGTGCAATTGTAAATGGGATTGACTCCTTAATTTCTCTTTCTTCTGTCTTGGTGTTAGTGTAGAGAAATGCAACTGATTCCTGTGCATTGATTTTATATCCTGACACTTTACTAAATTCCTGTATAAGTTCTAGCAGTTTTGGAGTGGAGTCTTTTGGGTTTCCCACGTATAGTATCATATCATCTGCAAAGAGTGAGAGTTTGACTTCTTCTTTGCTGATTTGGATCCCTTTAATTTCTTTTTGTTGTCTGATTGCTGAGGCCAGGACTTCTAGTACTATGTTGAATAGCAGTGGTGATAATGGACATCCCTGCTGTGTTCCTGACCTTAGTGGAAAAGCTTTCAGTTTTTCTCCATGGAGAATGATATTTGCGGTGGGTTTTTCATAGATGGCTTTGGTAATATTGAGGTATGTGCCCTCTATCCCTACACTTTGAAGAGTTTTGATCAGGAAGGGATGCTGCACTTTGTCAAATGCTTTTTCAGCATCTATTGAGAGTATCACATGGTTCTTGTTCTTTCTTTTATTAATGTGTTGTATCACATTGATTGATTTGCAGATGTTGAACCAACCTTGCAGCCCTGGAATATCCCACTTGGTCATGGTGAATAATCCTTTTAATGTACTGTTGGATCCTATTGGCCAGTATTTTGGTGAGAATTTTCGCATCTGTGTTCATCAAGGATATTGGTCTGTAATTCTCTTTTTTGATGGGATCCTTGTCTGGTTTTGGGATCAAGGTGATGCTGGCCTCATAAAATGAGTTTGGCAGTTTTTCTTCCATTTCTAATTTTTGGAACAGTTTCAGGAGAATAGGAATTAGTTCTTCTTTAAATGTTTGGTAGAATTCCCCTGGGAAGCTGTCTGGCCCTGGGCTTTTATTTGTTTGGAGATTTTTTATGACTGTTTCAATCTCCTTACTGGTTATGGGTCTGTTCAGGTTATCTATTTCTTCCTGGCTCAGTTGTGGAAGTTTATATGTCTCTAGGAATGCATCCATTCCTTCCAGATCATCAAATTTGTTGGCATAGGGTTGCTCATAATATGTTCTTATAATTGTTTGTATTTCATTGGTGTTGGTTGTGATCTCTCCTCTTTCATTCATGATTTTATTTATTTGGGTCCTTTCTCTTTTCTTTTTGATAAGTCTGGCCAGGGGTTTATCAATCTTATTAATTCTTTCAAGGAACTAGCTCCTAGTTTTGTTGATTTGTTCTATTGGGGTTTTTTGGCTTCTATTTCATTGATTTCTGCTCTGATCTTTATTATTTCTCTCCTCCTGCTGGGTTTAGGCTTTCTTTGTTGTTCTTTCTCCAGCTCCTTTAGTTGTAGGGTTAGGTTGTGTATTTGAGACCTTTCTTGTTTCTTGAGAAAGGCTTGTACCGCCATATATTTCCCTCCCAGGACTGCCTTTGCTGTGTCCCACAGATTTTGAACCGTTGTGTTTTCATTATCATTTGTTTCCATGATTTTTTTCAATTCTTCTTTAATTTCCTGGTTGACCCATTCATTCTTTAGAAGGATGCTATTTATTCTCCGTGATATGAGGATGTGGAGATGCAACATGGGGGGCTAGGGGGGTAGGAGAAGAATAAATGAAACAAGATGGGATCAGGAGGGAGACAAACCATAAGTAACTCTTAATCTCACAAAACAAACTGAGGGTTGCTGGGGGGGGGGAGGGAGAGAGGGATGGGGTTATGGACATTGGGGAGGGTACCTGCTATGGTGAGTGCTGTGAAGTGTGTAAACCTGGCGATTCACAGACCTGTACCCCTGGGGATAAAAATACATTATATGTTTATTAAAAAAAATAATAATAATAAAAATGCAGCAGCTAAAAAAAGAAAAACAAAACCAAAACAAAAAGACAACACAACAGAAAACACTAACAAAAGACAGGAAAACAATAGCTCGATTCTACTAAGGATGACAAATTAAATAACCAAGGAAATCAACATAAAGAGTGTGAAAATTCAGATCTGGTGATGACTTACTCTCCTAGTCTCAGCAAGCTACAAGCAGCATGGCGTAAGTGTCTTTAAGAATACCACACTTGGCCAAATATCAACAAAATGAAAATAGACAAAGGCAAGTTATTAAGAGCCTGCTATAGCAAGTGAGTCACCACCATCACCTGTGTTTTGGCAGATACTCAAAGACAAGCAAAAGAGTAGGAACACTTCACAGTGAAAAAATGGAAGGTCTCATGTATGTCCTGATTAGAGGCTGTTTGCATGGAATGCTGTAATTTGGTTCCCTAGAAGAGGAGATTTTATGTATTTGGCTAGACGTGTACTTCCGACTTCCTCTACTTGGGCCCAGCTTGGAAGAAAAGCAGGGACTAAAATTACAGAAGCCCTCAGTTATTAATCAAATCTTGGATATTTATGGGTCAATTACCAGAGGGGTTATTATTTGGCTCCCACAGCTAGTTGCTACAGACAGTGATCTGTCTATAAACTGATATATAGATAGTAACCTGGCTTCCTAGACTTGTTACTGTAGAAAATGAGTTGGTTTTCTGGACTGTTTGTGGAAACTACAACCACAGCCACAATCTTTGCTGCAGATTATGGGGCACAGTTCAGTTCGTATATATGGAAATCCATTGTCTGTATAGTCTCCTCTCAACAGTAATTCAAGAGACTGGCTATTGGGTTATCTCCTTTTGAGAAGAGAGAAACTGATGGTATTTAGTTGCATGATGTTCAGGCAAGAAGTGTTTAAAACTGTATGTATGGAAAGAAATATGTATAGTTGGTAAATAAAAGGGTAGGTCATAATGAACCCTGATGACAACTATAAATGCCCTGAGTGATAAAACACATAGCTACAGATGATATATATCTTTAAGTGCTTTTTGTTAAATGCCACCTAGGAGGTTGTTTCAGCCTGGGAGAGTCCCAAGAGGGGCAAAACAGCTAATCTCTTAGGGTATTGCCACACAGATCAAAATACCTAACCATAATTCCTTGACATCAAAGTCTGATACTACAGTAAAGTACAGACCACTTAGCTAGAGAATGGAGAATGATAGGCAAGTAAACAACACACTATAATCCTCTCCTACCTAAATTTAGTAGTTACTTTCTTCCATAAGTACCAACTGGCTGAGGTAACTATTTGCTTTGATTCCAGAGTTCTAACACAGTTGATTTTCAGTTTTTGACAACTTATTCATTGCTTCACTCAAGGAACATATCCTTGGAGCTTCCTTCCATGCCATTCTCACTGATGCCCAATGAGAGATATTTGATACACCTACCTCTCTAGACTCTATTATTATGGTTTTCTTCCTACCAGCCTGACCATCATCTATACTCTGCAGTTCTGTCTTCCATCAAATAATGTAGCTTCTCAAAGCTCAGTCCAGATCCTCTCTTTTTTTATGATATCCTTTCCCAGCCAGTATCAACCATGTGCATGAATGGGTTCAGTGATCATTTATAAGCCCATTACAGGATGGCCAAACATAACCATGATTGAAAAATCATGATTATCTCTCCTAGAACTTGTCTTCTTATAATGCATGATATCAATGTCCACTCAGTTTCACAAGTCAAGTAAGCTGAGAGCCATCAGTCACTTTTTCCTGTTTCATTATCCATTGTGATGTATCATAAAGCTTTATGGGCTGTACCTTTACAGATATGCCTACACTTTATCTATACCAGCTGACAGCTTCATAAGATAAAACTACCTCCCAGAAAATTGTGGTACACTCCTAAGTAGTCTTTCTATAAGTACTCTGGTTCCCTTCTAATGGGGACCATTTTTATATTTCTACCAAAAACATCAAGAGTATGATAGGTATTGCTTTAAATCTATATGTTGCTTTGGGTGGTATAGACATTTTAACAATAGTAAGTCTTCCAATCCATGAACGCAGGATGTATTTCCTTTATTCTTCAAGATTTCTTGAAAGCTATAAGGAACTTATCAAATTCAACACCCCCTCCCAAAAAAGTAAATCCAGTTAAGAATTGGGTAGAAGACATGAACAGACATTTCTCCAAAGAAGACATAAAAATGCCTAACAGACATGGAAAACTGCTCAACATTACTACCCTCAGGGAAATACAATGAGTACTGCCTCATGGTGGTCAGAATACGGTGGTCAGAATGGCTAAAATTAACAAGTCAGGAAACAATAGATGTTGGTGAGGATGCGGAGAAAGAGGAACCATCTTATACTGTTGGGAATGCAAGCTGGTGGAGTTATTCTGGGAAATAGTGGAGGTTTTTCAAAAAGTTAAAAACTTTGCAGTAACCTGGATGGAACTAGAGGATATTATGCTGAGTAGAATAAGTCAATCAGACAAAGACAATTATCAGATGATCTCACTGATATGAGGAATTTGAGAAACAGGACAGAGGGTCATAGTGGGAGAGAGGGGAAAATGAAACAAGATGAAACCAGAGAAGGAGACAAACCATAAGAGACTGTTTTTTTTTTTGGTTTTTTTTTTTTAAAGAGACTCTTAATCTCAGGAGATAAAGTGAGGGTTGCTGGGTTTGGGGGAGGGATGGGGTGACTGGGTGATAGACATTGGGGAGGGTATGTGCTATGGTGAGGAAAAAAAATAAAAATAAATAAATTAACAAAAAATAAATAAAGGGTTAAAAAAAGTAGAGCTACCTACAAGTCAGCAATTGCACTTCTAGGTATTTATCCAAATAATATAAAAATAGTGATTCAAAGGCGGCACATACACCCCACCCTAGTATTTATAAGCACACAATCCGCAATAGCCAAATATGGAGAGCCCAAATGTCCAACATCTGGTGAATGATTAAAGAAGATGTGGGAGGCACCTAGGTGGCTCAGTCAGTTAAACACCCAGCTTTGAAGTCAGCTTAGATCATGATCTCTGGGTTAAGAAATCAAACTCTGCCTTGGGTACCACATTCAGAGGGAAGCCTGCTTCTGTCATTCTCCTTCTACTTCTGCCCCTCCCTCCACTCATGCTCTCTCTCTCCAAAAATAAATAGCTAAATCTTAAAAAAAAAAAAAAAAAAAAAAAAAAAAAAGATGTGGTGTACACACACACACACACAAACACACACACACTGGGATATTATTCAGCCATCAAAAAGAATGAATTCTTATCATTTACGATGATGTGGATGGAGCTAGAGGGTATAATTCTAAGTGAAATAAGTCATTCAGAGAAAAACAAATACCATATGACTTCACCATATGTGGAATTTAAGAAACAAGACAGATGAACTTAGGGGAAGGGAAGGGAAAACAAAATAAGATGAAATCAGAGAGGGGAACAAACCATAAGAGACCCTTAATTATAGGGAACAAACTGAGGGTTGCTGGAGGGGTGGCGGAATGGGGGAATGGGGATAAGGAGGGATGGGCATTAAGGAGGGTGCTCACTGGGATGAGCACTGGGGAAAATATGGAACTGATGAATCACTGAATTTTACCCCCGAGACTAAATAATACACCATATGTTAAATAGTTTGAATTCAAGTAACATCTTGAAAGAAAAGAAATAATAAAACAAATTTCTTTAAGCAGTGCTTTCTATTTTTCAATGTATAAGTCTTTTGCTTCCTGGTTAATTGTATTCCTAAGTATTTCTTGTTTTTGATGCTGTCATAAATAGAACAAGTTTCATGTGTACTGCAAATATTTGATATTTATATATCCTGCAAAATGATCCTGATTGTATGTCTAGTTAATATCTATCTCAAACATATTTACATAACTTTCTTATTCTGAGGATAATTTTTATTTGCTCTCTTAGCAACATATGATTAACTATAGTTAATATCATGGTGTACCTTACTCCTAATTATTTATTTATATTATAAATGGAAAATTATAACTTTTGACCCCCTTCTGCCCTTTTGCCCACTCTGAAACCACCTGTGTCACTCACCAGTTTGCTCTCTGCATCTATGAGTTAGGTTTGTGTCTCTTTTGTTTTTTAGATTCCAGATATAAGTGAAATCATATGGTATTTGTCTTTTTCTGATATCTTCTTTTTTTAAGCTCAAGTATAATTAAGTATAATTATATTTTAATGTTGAGTGTACAATTTAATCATTCAATAATTCTATTATCACTTAGTGCTCATCAAAAAAAATGTATTCTTTAATGTGAGTAGGTATTTTTAAAATTTTAGTTATTTCTAGTATAGTTAACAAACATGCTATATTAATTTCAGGTGTACAATATAGTCACTCGACAACTCTATACATTGCTTAGTCCTTATCAAGATGAGTGTACTCTCTCTCTCTCTCTTTCTTTTTTTAATAAAATAAGTGTTCTCTTAATACCTTTCACTAATTTCACCCATCCCCTCATCCAGCTCCCCTCTGGTAACCATCAATTTGTTCTCCATAGTTAAAAATGTTTTTTTGGTTTGGCTTTTTCCCCACCAGGTTTGTTTTGTTTCTTACATTCCATATATGAGTAAAATCATATGGTGTTCGTCTTTCTCTGACTGACTTATTTCATTTAGCATAATACCCTTAAGATCCACCCATGTTGTTGCAAGTGGCAAGATTTCACCCTTTTTTATGCTGAGAAAAATACATTGTGTATGTATATCTATATATATGTATATAGACACAAATATGTGTGTGTATTCATATGTGTATACACATATGTATACATACATATGTATGTATAGACACACACACACACACACACAGACTTTTGGGTTGCCTTCGTATCTTAAAATTATTGTAAATAGTGTTGCAATAAACACAGGCTACCATGTATCTTTTCAAATTCGTGGTTCCACTTCCTTTGGATGAATACCCAAAAGTGGAATTACTAGACAATATGGTAATTCCATTTTTTTATTTTTTGAGGACACTCCATACTGTTTTACGCAGTTGCTGCACCAGTTTGCATTCTCAATAACAGTGCAGAGGGTTCATTTTTATCCACATCCTCCCAAACACTTGTTCATTCTTGTCTCTTTGATTTCAGCCATTCTGGTAACTGTGAGTTAATATCTCATTGTGTTTTGATCTGCCGTTCCCTGATAGTGATGTTGAACATGTTTTCATGTGTCTGTTGGTCATCTGGATGTCTTCCTTGAAAAGTTGTCTATTCGTGTCGTTTGCCTGCTTTTTAACTGGATTGTTTGCGGGGCTTTTTGGCATTGATTTGTATGTGTTCTTTTTATATTTGGGGTTTTAACCCCTTATTAGGTATATTATTTGCAAATATCTTCTCCCATTCAGAAGCTGGTCTAATTGTTTTCTAGACGGTTTCCTTCACTTTGCAAAAGGATTTTCTTTTGTTATGGTCCTGAAAACTTCATTTTGCTTTTGTTTCTCCTGCCAGAGGAGACGTATCTGGAGAAATGTCTCCATGGCCGATGCCAAAGAGGTTACTGCCTATGATTTCTTCTAGAAATTTTACGGTTTTCACCAAAAACTATTAGAACTGATAAATGAAATCAGTAATAGGATACAAAATTAATATACAGAAATCTGTCACATAAGAAAGAAATATCAGAAAGAGAAATTAGGGAAACAATGCTATTTACAATTGTGTCAAAGAATAAAATATCTAGGAATAAACTTAACCACCAGTTCTTTCACTACTCCAAAAACTAAAACACCAATGAAAGAAACTGAAGGCAAACCGTAGAAAGATATTCCACATTCATGGATTGGGTGGAAACAATAGTATTAAAATATCCACACTGCCCAAAGCAATTTACAGATTTAATGCAATGCCGACCAACAGCTATTTTTTCACAAACCTAACATAAATAATACTACAATTCTTATGAAACCACAAAGGACCCCCAATACCTAAAGCAGTGTTGAAAAAGAAGAATGAGGCTGTAAGTATCACAATAACCCAGATTCCAAGATATACTACAATGCTGTAATAACCAAACAAATATGGTACTCGCACAAAAGCAGAATAGAATGTCCAGAAATAAACCCATGTTTTCCTTGTCAACTAATCTATGTCAAAGGTGGTAAGAATATACAATGGGGAAAAGACAGTCTTTTGGACAAATGGTGTTTAGAAAGCTGGACAGCTACAAGGAAAAGAAAGAAACTGGATCACTTTCTTATAAACTCAAAATTAATTAAAGATTTAAATGTGGGACCTTAACCATGAAATACCTAAAATATATCTCAGGCAGTAATCTCTTTGACATCAACCATAGAACATATTTCTAGATATGTCCCCCTTGGTAAGAGAAACAAACAAAGTTAAAGTATTGGGATTACATCAGAACAAAAGACTTCTGTACAATGAAGGAAACCATTAACAAAAGAAAAAGGCAACCTACTGAATGAGAGAAAATATTTGCAAATGATATGTCAGATAAAGGGTTAATATCCAAAATTCTAAAGAACATACACCAACCCCCGAATAATCCAATTAAAATGGGCAAAGGATATGAATGGACATTTTTTCAAAGAAAACATATAGATGGCCAACAGACACATGGGAAGTTGCTTGCTAGTCACCAGTGAAATAGAAATCAAAACAATGACCTGGAATAATAAGTGGTGAGGAAGTGGAGAAAAAACGTTCCTATACTGTTGATGGGAATGCAATCTGCTACAACAACTGGAGAAAAACAGTATGGACGTTCCTCAAAAAATTAAAAATAGTATTACCATATAGACATTAGTTCCACTTTTGGATATTCATCCCAAGACAACGGAACCACTACTTTGAAAAGATACATGCACACCTTTGTTTATTGAAGCATTATTTATAATAGTCAAGGTATGCAAGCAGCCTAGGTGTGTGTCCATCAATAAGCGAATAAAGAAAATGTGATATATGTAAATGAATATATACTAGACACTGTGGAATGTTACTGAGCCATAGAAAGAATGAAATCTTGCCATTGCAACAACATGAGTGGAACTACAGAGTATAATACTAAATGAATAAGCCAGTCAAAAAAAGCACACCACCATGTGGTTTTACTCATATGTGGAATTTGAGAAATAAAATTAACAAAGAAAATATGATGGAAAGGAAAAAAAACAAACCAGACTCTTATCTCTAGAGAACAAACTGATGGTTACCAGAGGAGAGGCTGGAGGATAGGTGAAATAGGTGATGGGGATGAAGAGTGCACTTATCTTGATGAGCACTGAGTAATGTAGAGAATTGTTCAATCACTGTATTTTACCCCTGAAACTAATATAGTACCAGAAATTAACTGTAGTAGAATAAGAATAAAAATAATAAAATGAGGCTATAAAATTGTATAGCAGCTTTGAAAACAAAGAATAATCACAAAAAGTTAAGTGAATAGTTGATATATGTGAATTATTATTTAAAATGTTAATAATCAAGTTAAGTAATAATTAAGTAATCTCAGGCACATTCAACATAGACTATTTAGGGTAATTAAAATATTTAGAATGATTAGAACACCTGGGTGGCTCAGTTTGTTAAGCATCTGCCTTCAACTCAGGTCATGATCCCAGGGTTCTAGGATGGAGTCCTGCACTTTAAAAATACACCTTTTCTGCATTTAGGTAGTTGGGAAAAGTATACTCTGCTAAAGAAATTTGGAAGAAAAAAAGACTGCTTCTGAATGAAAAAGAAAACTACTTTATTGGCTCTGATTTGTGGAAGTACATATTACCAGGTTCCCTTCAAAGCTTTACATCCCATGTTTGGTCAAAACAGAGTGATTCTATAAGACTCTGGTAATTCTTTTTTTTTTTTTTTTTTTAAGATTTTATTTGTTTATTTGACAGACAGAGATCACAAGTAGGCAGAGAGGCAGGCAGAGAGACAGAGGGGGAAGCAGGCTTCCTGCTGAGCAGAGAGCCCGATGTGGGGCTCGATCCCAGGACCCTGGGATCATGACCTGAGCCGAAGGCAGAGGCTTTAACCCACTGAGCCACCCAGGTGCCCCAAGACTCTGGTAATTCTTTAGATAGCTACTTTGTCTTGACTTCAGTTACCTCAGAGGCTAAAACAAACAAAACAATTAGGTCATCTATCTATCTGTTTATGTTAACAATGTTAGGATATGAATAATATAAGTCTTTAACATGCCTCCAAGTAATCTGCACCATTTTCATTTGCTCATAAAGGCCTCCAGGTGTGAGACAAACCTAGTGGATAGAGCTTTGCTTTCCTCCTAATGAACATGAACATTCTACCCTTAAGTGAAACGGAGAGAGCTCACGACTGCAATAATTAACTTTACAAATTTTCCAAAACCCATCATTCTGCTAAAGAGTTGCTCATCCAGTTCAACATCTGTCATATGTTCTAGGCCATGTCAGGCAATATTGTTTCTGAATTTGAATTTTAAAAAGTTAGGCACACTGCTGTTCTCTAATAAAGTATTATAGACATGGGGGGGGGGTGGTATGTAGCTGCTCCTGAAAATCAAGCCAGTTTCCTTCCTCTCCCTATGAATAAGTAAAACATTATTTTATTTTCTGTAAATCCAAGGTATATGGGTTTCCCTGACTGACCTAGATGAGGCATCAGCAAAAGGTTTTAATAATAAAAAGCAAATATTTTCTATTGACCACCCATTCATTGAAGTATTGTCTAGTGCTGCTTTCATGCTGCAATGACAGAGTTAGTTGTGACAGAGACTATATGCCACATAAAGTCTAAAATATTTACAATCTGGCCCATTACAGAAAAAATCTTCCAATCCCTGCCCAAGTCTATTACAACTATAACCATTACAGCCTCATCCCTTGTTATTTCCTAGCCTTAGCTGAGTTCCATTTTCCCCAAAATGCTAATACTTTTCTCAAGTGCATAAGACAGAAACATACGCTTTTTTTTTTTTTCATTTTTCACACCTCTGACAAATGGTTCCTTTACCAAAACTCAAAGACCTGAGATCAAAGAGCATGGCTGTATACTTCTGATTACATATTATTGAAATGCCATCCTTTTTTTCCAGCTCCAGATTGGGTGTTGCCTTTGTTCAAGAATCATAGCAGCACCCTAAGATGCCTGCACCAGGTCGCTCTTGGAAAAGAACCCCCCAAATTCAAGTTTTAGTATTCTATTTATTTGTAGGAAAATAGAGGAGACAATTGTGGAGGAGCTGGTCATCCATGGTCAGCAAACTCCAGAGGGGGCTTAAATTTAGTGACCATTAGGACTAAGGACATGCATGTCATTTCAAGATCCAAGAAACACCTATGAACGTAAAAAGTGTTAATGTGTCCTCTAAACTCATCCTGTCTGCTTCAAATAATGATTTGACTATGATTGACAGGAAGGCACTGTAAAACTTTTCCACTCCAACAAGCATTCTCATAGGCTCAAAGGTTTGGGAATGAATTTGCATGGTTTTGCTATTTTGAATTTGAAATATAGTAAAGTCTTTTCAAGTCACATGTTGTATTCAAAATATGTTTGATTATTGACATAGAGGTATGCCATAGCGAGTTTCCTTAAAACCCCATGAAATATCCAGGAGTTAGCCCTGCAACTGTACTTTTGCCCCAAGCTTTACACTGAGTTTGGGATTCTTGTTGCTTGGCTCCAAATAAGTCGGAAGATTGACAAACTATAAGAGTTCTACTGATGGATGAAAATGACATTGCAAGGAAACAACTGTTTTATGCTTGACTAATAAAGCTTGGCCAAGTTTTTGCTAATTTGCAGCTAAAAAGTATGAATTCCACGATAAGTGAAATTCCGCTTTTTTAAAGGGGGGAAATAATTGGAGAAATGTATGCTATCAGGTTATAAAAGAGAATTATTCTAAATATGTTTGGTATGAATAAATAATAACAAATAATAAAAGGCAATCTATGTTTTCTGGTTTGAGGGCTCCTTCTCCTCAACTCTCCTCCCTGACTTTTGGAACATAATATTAGAATTGAGAGAAGTGAATTAAAGTATGGAGAAGAGACAGAAAGACTAAGAAATAAAAACAAGGACAGGCATGTTAAAAGATTGACTACAATGGTCTACAGGTGGTTCTTTGATGAATAAAAGGCTGTCCTAATCATCTTTGTTCGGCAAAGTGTTTCTGGATTCTAATAAATTTCCAGTTTGAAAAGATATATATTCCAAGATGATAGGGAAAATATATAGTAATGCCTAAATACCCTGTCTTCTGTGCCACCCCAGAGTGGCCATTAAACCATTTCTTTTCCACTAATAGAGAGAAGTGGTTTGAATTTAAAACATTTAAATTGGGTGTCTGGGTGGCTCAGTTGGTTAAGCAACTGCCTTTGGCTCAGGGTCCTGGGTTTGAGTCCCAGATCAGGTTCCCCCTGTTCTGCCTGCCACTTCCCCAGTTGTGTGCACTCTCTCTCTGTCAAATAAATAAATAAAATATTTTTAACATGTTATTTATTTATTTATCTATTTATTTGACAGAGATCACAAGTAGGTAGAGAGGCAGACAGAGAGAAAGGGAGAAGCAGGCTCCCCGCTGAGCAGAGAGCCCGATGCAGGGCCCAATCCCAGGACCCCGAGACCATGACCTGAGCCGAAGGCAGAGGCTCAACCCACTGAGCCACCCAGGTGCCCCAATAAAATATTTTTTTAAAAAATGTTTAAATTGTACCCATAGTTAGGATTTCCTATTTTTCTACAATGCATTGTCATTTTGTTTTAAATTTTTTTATTAACATGTAATATATTATTTGCCCCAGAGGTACAGGTCTGTCAATAGTCAGGCTTACACACTTCACAACACTCACCATAGCACATACCCTCCCTGACAATGCACTGTTACTGCTATATTTATTTCCTCTCATATGATCCCTGGAAGTCATAAAATGTGTGCAATGCAATAAAAAACTAGTATACTTTGAATGAGTTTTGCACTTAATAGTAAACAATAAAGTACAACCAGACAGGATTTTAAAGGGCCCGTGTTTATATTACTGTTAGCTCTATTCCCAGCTGGAACCACATCAGCACTATCGTGAAGTCTGTTCAATATAACTCAAATTTAATATCCAAGCCAAAGTGTGTTCAATTGTAGTCAATTAACAACACTTATGCCTCAAGGAATGCAACTGAAGTGAATCAATTACAGGGGAAACGGGTTTTTTTTGTTGTTGTTGGTTTTTTTGTTTTGTTTTGTTTTGTTTTTTTATGTTTTAAAGAACTGTTTAAAAAGAAAGCAAAAGTAAAATCATCTTTTGGTCTAGTTCACTTTGTTTGAAAGATAAGAAAGAGGAAAAGTAGTATTTTAATTTTCATATCAGCTTAAAGTTTACAAAGCAACATCCCAACTTTTCCCCATGGGAACTCTAACAATGAGGTTTAGAAATAGGAACTTGGAAAACACTTCACATTAACTTGCAGATTCATAAATCAAACCCATAGCATCCATTGTACTCACCCAGACCATTCCCAAAGAAAGAAAATATTTGAACTATATGTTGCAAGAATAGCTCCTGGTAATACAACCATGCAGCTCAAGGGTTAAAAATAAATAAAAGCAAGGTAATCCAAAATTTGAAACAGTGTTGGAAAACACATGACAGATTCATGAAGTGGAAATGATCATGTTGTTCTCTAAGTCAAAGACAAAACACTGCCACCCAACATGGAAGAAATATGGTTTTGAGGAGAAATGTGCACGCTATAAATGGAGGATGGGTCACTCTTCTATCTCATGCCCATGGTTAATGGTTCCATGAACTAGCATCCAAACAGGATATAGCCTGCCATTCCTCTCTGACTAAGCACTTCAGGAATGTATATGAAGTGCCAGCAGTGGTATGAGTCAAGGCAAAGGCATGAAAGCACTCTGGGAAGATGGGAGGGCTTCAAGGTGTTCCATACATATTGTGTACGTTTTTCCTGTATCAAAGGAAGCCATCGAGAATTTTAAATTCTAAAAGAAAGTGGGGGGGGGCGGGAAACGCAGCAGCAGCAGATGAATCGGAAGACTGGCACGAGAGTGAAATTAAAATTAAAGTACAATTAGAAGCAACCTCAAAGTTCGTTATACCCACTAGTCTGACAAAATGTTCTAAGGTATCAAATACCAGACAATCTACAACCTTGAATTTTACAAAATTTGATTAGGAGTATTGTTCTACACAAAAGATTCGCGGCAGTCATACTCTGTTTCGAAAGAGAAAAAAACATTGTATTGATGATATAAAAATCTAATAGAAGAAAGGGGAAATCTGCATATAGATGAGGGCAATAGTAAGCAGTAAAGGAGAGTAAGACAGAGTCACATCAAATCAGGTACTTGTAACATCCGACCTTATTAGCTGGCAAATCTCTGTGGAGGCAGCCAGGCTAGAGTCTTAACTGAGAGGACTCCTAACTGATAATCCCCATAAGGGTCATAGTTATAGCACAAATGATGGGGCCTGAACATTTGCTTGCCTATGTTTGGAGCAACTGCATGCCATTTGGAGCAAGCTGCATTCCTATCTTATCATGTCTTTACATATTCACCAGCCTGAACTAGCTGTGCTTGCCTCGCTCCTGGATTCCATTTCAGGTTGCCTGGCCAGCCTGGAGCAGAGGGACTATGAGGCAAGATTTATAGCTCTTGCCATCCAGACCAGAAGTGCCAGTTCTGACCTGCAGGCCAGCTAATGCCAACTACCCAGGCTCCCAAGGTCACTCATGCATCACAAGTCTCACAAACATTCATGCATGCGTGCATGTCAGGGTGATTGGTTATGCAAGACAAATCACAGAAACCTACATCAAAACAATGCAAGTATCCAATGCAAGATATTTTAATATCTCCATTGTCATACCATGATATGAAGTATCTCTCTTTACTACCAGAAATAGTTATTAATACCTTTAATCAGATTATATAGACAATTCCAAATGGCCCAGGGTCAATTCTGAAAATTCATCCATAATATTCTCCCTAGATATACATGAATATTTATTTGCGGTTACCTCCCAATAAACACATTATAAAGTGAAAACATCTCAAGTCAAAATGCATTTAATATACTTAACCTACTAAACATCATAGATTAGGCTAGCTTACCTTAAATGTCTTCAAAACACTTACATTAGCCTAAAGTTGGGTAAAATCGTCTAATGTCAAGCCTATTTATAGTAACATATGGGACATGCCATGTAACCTATTGTGATATAATATGATAGACCATATAAAGTTACTCTATAATCAAATGTTTTAACTATTTTTAATTTAATTTAAATTTAAAAAATCCATTCAAAACTTATTTGGTTATTTTTTAAAACTTTAATTTAGTTAAATCACCGTTTTTACCTTTTTTTTCTTTTAACATATTTGACATTTATAAAGAGGGCAGACCAGTTGTTTTGTACAAGTGACCAGAATCTGAGTTCATTTGATTAAGTTTACTCGTGATCAGAACAGTGTTAAACATTCTTGGAAGAATTCACTGGGCCTGTGTGTACCTTATAAGTGGACATCAGGAAGTACATAAGACCTGGATGTTCCACAATGCACAATGTTAAGTTTATTATTTGTCTAAAATAGTGACTACTTGGATATTTGGAAACCCCCTGCAATGTTTCAGGATTAGAGTAGCCTATATCCATAATCCTTTGCTAAATTATTAATTCCATGGGTAATAAGCAACAACTGTCGATTAGAGAACCAGAGAGAGAAAGATAACAGGCCGGATGCCCCTAAGCGGCATAACAGCTTGTGACTGATACATGAGAATTGCCTGACTACCATGGAAGTTTGCTAGTCAGACGTAATTCCAATACTATTATTGTGCTTATGCTAAGAACATGTTATATTTTGTTCTCGCCAAGAAATACCATGTCTTGCTCAGAAGTTGCCAGCAAAAAAGAAAGAAATTGAGGAAGACATAAAGAAATGGAAAAACAATTCTAAAATATGTATGGAACTATAGAAGAGCCTAAACGCCAATGGAATGTTGAAAAGAAAACCAAAGCTGGAGGCATCACAAATCTGGACTTCAGGCTGGAATCATTATGAGAGTCATTACAAAGCTGGAATCACTACGGGAGTATGGTATGGGCACAAAAACAGACACATTAATCAATGGAATAGAATAGAAAACCCAGAAATGGACCCACAACGTTATGGTCAAAGCTGGAATCACTACAGGAGTATGGTATGGGCACAAAAACAGACACATTAATCAATGGAATAGAATAGAAAACCCAGAAATGGACCCACAACGTTATGGTCAACTAATCTTTGACAAAGCAGAAAAGAATATCCAAAGGGAAAAAGACAGCCTCTTCAACAAATGATGTTGGGACAACTGGACAGCCACAGTATCCAAAATGACACTGCATGATTTTCCTACACCGTACACAAAGACAAACTCAAAATGGATGAAAGACCTCAATGTGAGACAGGAATCCATCAAAATCCTAGAGGAGAACACAAGCAGCAACCTCTTTAACCTCAGCCACATCAACTTCTTTCAAGACATGTCTCCAAAGGCAAGGGAAACAAAAGCAAAAATGAACTATTGGCACTTCATCGAGATCAAAACCTTATAGCAGCATTGTCCACAATTGCCAAAACATGAAAAGAGCCAGATGTCCTTTGATTGATGAATGGATAGGAAAGAAATTGTAATATATATACAATAGAATATTATTCAGCCATCAAAAAACATGAAACCTTGCCATTTGCAATGACACACATGGGACTAGAGTGTCATATTCTAAGTGAAATAAGTCAGTCAGAGGAAGAGATACACCATATGATTTCACTCGCATATGGAATTTAAGAAACAAAAGAGATGAACATACGGGAAGGGAAGGAAAAATAAGATAAAAAAGAGATAGAGGCAAACCTTGAGAGACTGTTAACTCTAGGGAACAAATAATGTTGCTGGAGGAGAGGTAGGGAGGTGGTAATTGAGTGATGGACATTAAGGAGAGCACTTGATGTAATGAGCACTGGGTGTTATACAGAACAGATGACTCACAAAGCTCTACCCTGAACCTAGTAACACACTATATGTTAAAAAACTTGAATTAGGGGCGCCTGGGTGGCTCAGTGGGTTAAAGCCTCTGCCTTCGGCTCAGGTCATGATCCCAGGGTCCTGGGATCGAGCCCCGCATCGGGCTCTCTGCTCCGTGGAGAGCCTGCTTTCTCCTCTCTCTCTGCCTGCCTCTCTGCCTACTTGTGATCTCTGTCCATCAAATACATAAATAAAATCTTTAAAAAAAAAAAACTTGAATTAAAAAAGGATTAAAAAAAAAAGCCTGAAAAAATAAAACTGCAATCCATAGAGAAGGGTTTAAGATAAACATAGAAAAAATAACAGGGAACCAAATAGAAAAAAAAGAAAATAACAATATGGTAGCTACTATTCCAACTATATGAATCAGGGATAAATAAGGTTGACAAAGGGGTTAATTCTGTAAGAAGACGTAAGAATTCTTAGAATATGTATGAGCTTAATATCAAAACATCAAAATACATGAGGAAAAAACTGATAAGACCTGCTAGGAGAAAGAGATGTACAAGTATGAAAGTTGGAGACTTCCATACCCTCCATCACAAATGAGATCTAGCAGGCAAAAAATCTATAAGAATGTAGTTGAACAAACATTATCATCAGTCAACAGTTTCTCATGGACATCCATAGATTACTTCATTCCACAAGGGCATTCTTCCTAAGCTCACATGTAACAGTCAGCAAGATAAACCACATAAACATACCTTAGCAAATTTAGAAGAATAGAAATCACGTACTCTGGATTATAGTTGGAAAACCCAAAAATATGTGGAGATAAACCACAGAGTTTTAAGTAGTAGGAAGGTCAGAGAAGAAATATTAAGAAACATTTTTGTACGTTTTAAAAAATATTTTGAAAGGGGTGCCTGGGTGGCTGAGTCATTAAGCGTGCACCTTCAGCTCAGGTTATGATTCCAGGATCCTGAGATCGAGTTCTGCACGAGGCTCCCTGCTCAATGGGAAGCCTACTTCTCCCTCTCCCTCTGCCCCTGCTTGCATTCCCTCTCTCGCTGTGTCTCTGTAAAATAAACAAAATCTTTAAAAAAAATTTTTTCAATGGAAAAAGAACACACTTAATTAAAATTTGTGAGATGGTGCAAAAGCAGTACATAAAAAGAAATGTATGCAATATATGCAATACATGTTAGAAAAAGAAGACCCGGAATCAATCATCTATGTTTTCACGTTAAGGAACTAGAGGAGCACCTTGCTGGCTCATTTGGTAGAGTATGTGACTCTTGATCTCAGGGTTGTGAGTTTGAGCCCCACACTTGGTTAGAGATTACTTTAAAAAAAGAGAGAGAGAGAGAGAAAGAAAGAAACAAACAAAAAAAGATCAAATTTAACCCCAAGTAAGTAGGTGAAAAAAAAAAAAAAGAATTAGGGCAGAAATCAATGAAACTGAAACCAAGAAATTAATAGAGAATATCCAAGAAACCAAATGCTCCTTCTTTCAAAACATCAACACATCAATAAATCTCAACACAGGCTGAGGAAAAAAGAGAGCTCACAATTACTAAAATCAGAAATGAAAGAGGTGATATCACTACAGATCCCTTGGATATTAAAAAGATTATAAAAGAATACTAGTAAGACTATATGATCAAAAATTTGATGGCCTAGATAAAATGGACCAGTTCCTTGAAAGAAAAATTTGCCAAAATTACATAAGAAATAAATTATATCTTAATATATCCTTGTCTATTAAAATATTGCATCAATAAATAATAAACTTACAAAATAGAAAGCAATCGGGCTTTGGTGTGTTCGCTGGTGATTCAATTAAACATTTAAGGGCAAATTATATAAGTTCTCTACATGCTCTTCCAGTTCATCTGGAAAAAAACAGCAAAATACATGGGGAAAAAATTAACTAATGGGAGGAGACATAAGGGTTTGATTTACAATGCTCTGATAATGAAAGAGTAGCAAAAGTTCAACTATAAGAGATAAAATCATCAATGATTAAAAAACAGAGATCTCTGAAACAAATTGAAATTGCTCAAGTTACTAACAATCCAGGAATAAAAATAAACTGTGACAAATATCTCATACACTAAAGTCAGTACAGATTATAGATTTAAGTTTTATTTTTCTTAAAAGATTTTATTTATTTATTCGTCAGAGAAAGAGAGAGCGAGAGCGAGGAGAGAGTACAAGCAGGGGGAGGGGCAGAGGCAGAGGGAAAAGCACACTCCCTCCTCAGCAAGGACCTGGATGTGGGGCTTGATCCCAGGACCCCAGGATCATGACCTGAGCCGAAGCCAGATGCTTAACTGACTGAGCCACCAGGCGCCCCTATAGATTTAAACTTTAAAACCATAAAATTGGTAGATGAAAATGTGTTTGTTGAGAAATAAACCAAAATTATTTGAAATTATGTTTGTATTTTGGCAGACTTCAGGCATAATATGAGATATAAAGGCAGAATCCATAAAAGTAAAAGACTAGACTATGTAAATATTTTAAAGTCCTTATTTAAAGCTCATTACAGGAAAATTAAAGCTATTGTCATAACTTGAAAGAAAAACAAAATTTCCATGAAAAAATATTTTCAATCTGACAGAGAATCAATGCCCTTTATATAGCTTATCAGTGAATAAGAAAAAGAAAAAAATAGCAAAAGGAAAAACGGGATGAAATATATACATATAGGTTGTTCAAAACTAAATAATGAAACATTAAAAAATATATATCTATATATGTATCTGTATTAAAACAAGAAAATTGCATTCCATTTATCAATACCCCATGTCAGCCTGATTTTGAAAACTAATATATTACTATTGAAAAAATGATTGAATAATTTTCTATAAGGGAAGAGCTTATGTTGCCTAAAAGAAACATAAATGATCTTTAAGAAATGCTATAAGAGGGGCGCCTGGGTGGCTCAGTGGGTTGAGCCTCTGCCTTCAGCTCAGGTCATGATCTCAGGGTCCTGGGCTTGAGACCCGCATCAGGCTCTCTGCTCCGCGGGGAGCTTGCTCTTCTCTCTCTGTCTGCCACTCTGCCTACTTGTGATCTCTGTCCGTCAAATACATAAATAAAATCTTAAATAAAAAAAAAAAAGAAATCCTATAAGGATATTAAATTTTATGAGAAACATAGGGAGGTTAGTAACTGCATCTTGTGTAACTGCTGAATAGTTAGCTGTTTATCTAGAAGACATTTTGTATCCAAGTTGCAGATTACCAGTTGCTGCAAGTAATAGACCCAAATATGGAGCACAGTCTTCATTGGCCTAGAAGAAAACTCAGCCTGGAATTGGAAACCAAGAAAATAAGGGTGATCTGAAATAAAAATAATCATGATGTGACTAAAGCAGACAAAAATGAAAACTGTTCTAAAACCTTTAGAAGAGGTTTTATCTTTGAATTTAAAATTGCTTTAAATAATAAGGTGATTATCTTGTTATCATCATAGCCGATTACTTTCATGATGCAGTAGGTTATTCTTTCTCTTAGATGACTTAGGCTATTTCCCATGATTTCCTCCCAAGGTAAGGCTTCTCTTGGAATGCAGAAGATACAGCTACTTTTCTAGTTACAGATGTGACTTGTATATTAACCAAATATATGTATTAACCAAATATATGTAACCAAACTGGCACTCGTCATTGAGCCTATGCCAACTTGTCCCTTTTGCTGAAGTAATAACAGATGGCCTTTCGACACGTTAATAGTGGTTATGTCTCAAGGTAGCAATTAGTGTTCATCCATTTTCATTTTCTGTCTTACAGTTTTTCATGTTGTGTGAGTCTTATACAATAAATTTGGATTACATAGATTATCAGGGTTTTTTTTGACAAAGAAACTAAAATGTTTATTATCTCATTTACAAAAATTGATGCACACTATGAATCTTCATTAAATATTATATTAGACATTTTTATACAAATAATAACATTTCTTTGCCACTTTTTATTTTAATTCCAGGTTATCAGTTTTTAAAGCTGTTTTTATATGGTTTGTATGAATCCCGTATGTAGGCTCTTCAAACTCTCCTACCTAAAAGAAGGGTTTAAGATGGTGGCATGGAAAGATCTTGGGATCACATCCTCCCATAAATAAAAAATCTACAATTGTATTTGAAGTAATTCCCACTGAAGGGGATCTAGAAACTGGATTTACAGAGCCTCCACAGCAAGGGATAGCACTAAGATTAGTAGAAAAGGCAGAGATACAAACTTGCTAAGGAAATACCATACGGTAGGCACAGTGGTCCATTGTTGGGAGGGATTTCAAAGGTCCATAATTTCTCCCTCAGGAATGAGAGATAAGAGCTCCATATCAGGCACCAAACCTTTACATCCTGCATAGGAGGCATAAACCCTTAAATCGCCTGGGAAAAGCCAACAGGGAGTACATATAGGAAAATTACAGACACAGCACAGAGGCATAGTGAGTTCAGTTCCAGACCACTGCAACAAACCTCTTGTCTTCCTGGTGCATATAAGAATTATGTTTACACTGTAAGTTACAGTATAATTTTTTTGAATGTGAAAGCAGAGTTTATTGAAGGGATAGAGGACAGTATACTTTTACATGTGCAACAGCATTATGTCTAAGAAAAACAATGTTTATACCTTAATGACAAAAGGCTTTTTTTTTTTAAGATTTTATTATTTTATTTAATTGACAGAGAGATCACAAGTAGGCAGAGAGGCAGGCAGAGAGAGAGGGAAGCAGGGTCCCTGCTGAGCAGAGAGCCTGATGTGGGGCTCGATCCCAGGACCCTGAGATCATGACCCGAGCTGAAGGCAGAGGCTTTAACCCACTGAGCCACCCAGGTGCCCCGACAAAATGCTTTCTTGCTAAAAAAAAAAAAAAAAAAGCTAAATATTGAGCTTTCAGGGATCAATCCTTTTGTTGTTGGAGCATCTAGTCTTGATATTGATGGCTGCTGACTGAGCAGGGTGAGAATTGCTAAGGGTTGGGGAGGCTGTGACAACATCTTAAGTCAAGAGTTAAGTTTGCTGCATGGATTTACTCTTTCTCTCCATGAAGGATTTCTCATAACATGTGATGCTGTTTGATAGCATTTTTCCCCACAATACAACTTCCTTCAGAAATGCAAACCCTGTAACTGCTTTATCAATTGAGTTGACTTAATACTCTTACTTCACTGTTGTCTTCTCATTCATCTGCAGAGTATCTTCACTGGGAGTACTCTGCACCTCAAGAAAGTTTTATTCTGAGATTGCAATAATTCACTCCCTTATTTAGGCTTCACTTCTGATTCTAGTTCTCTGTATTTCCAGCCCATCTGCAATTACTAATTTTCCCACTTGAGTCTTGAACTTAAAATTTCCAAAAAGAATGGAAGGAAGGAAGGAAGGAAGGAAGGAAGGAAGGAAGGAAGGAAGGAAGGAAAATAAATAAATCTGTGAAGCACAGTATAGTAAAGTGCAAGAAAATGAGGAATGGTTGTATAGAACCACAGGGAGGGGAAAACCTCCTCTTCAAGGAGTTATGGACAGATTCACTCAACTCAGAAACTAGTGCAAAAGCACCAGAAGTGCATGGATGATAGGTGAACGAGATCCACTTATTAGTCACAGGCTGCCAGCCAGAGAGATAGAAGACAGGTGAACCTTTCCACAAGGACTGAGACACTGGTGACAACCATTTTTGGTAGCTTATTGGGGTAATAAATTCTAATCTCTGCATGTGCAGGCATAATTTGCAATCCTCGCTCCAGACTGCTAAAGCCAGGAAGCATGCTTTGTGAAGAGGCCCTTCGAAATAGAAACCTGTGGCTCAGATAGCCTCACATCCACCAAAAGCACACAGTAATTCTGCCTAAGCCTTGCAGGCAGCTTGGCGAAGGAGCAGCCCTGCCCACCTGCATGCAAGTAGCACTTGTGGTCCAGTCCCAACAGGAGATTCACAACAACCCCAAAAGGGACACCTGTGGAGTCCTTGATTCTGTTGACCAGGAAGAAGTGAACTTCTGATTTTGCAGGACATATGCTCCATACTGTCATTCCTTGGTCGCAAAGCTGAGCCATGAAAGGCAGATTAACAGATTTGCATTTGTATTGGTATTTTTTGTATTTTTTTCACCAAATACAGTGAGAAAGAAATATCACTAGCAATACAGATTTGACAGATAGTCAAATAAAATGAGGAGATAGCAAAATATGATTCTAGGGGCGCCTGGGTGGCTCAGTGGGTTAAGCCTGTGCCTTCAGCTCAGGTCATGGTCTCAGGGTCCTGGGATCGAGCCCCGCATCAGGTTCCCTGCTCAGCGGGGAGCCTGCTTCCCTTCTGCTCTCTCTGTGCCTGCCTGTCTGCCTACTTGTGATTTCTGTCAAATAAATAAATAAAATCTTTAAAAAAATATATGATTCCAATGAAAGATGACAAAACTTCAAACAATAACCATATGAATTAAGCAACTGTGTAATAATGAAGTCAAAGAAATGGTTATAAAGATGCTCATTAAAGTTGGGAAAAGAATGAAAGAATAATTAGTACTTAAAAAAAAAAAAAAGAAGATGGAAAATATGAGAAAATACCAATCAGAACTTCAGAATACAACTGAAGTGAAAAACTAGAGGATATGGAAGAATTAATCAGCAATCCAGAACACACAAATCACCCAAACTAAACAGTAGAAAGAAAAAAGAATTGAAAGAAATGAAAAAAGTTTAAGGGACTTCTGAGGCAGCATCCAACATACTAACAACTGCATTAGAAGGATCTCAAAATGGAAAGAGAAGAAAGCTATTGAAACTCTATTTGAAAACTTTATTTGAAAACAACAACAAAACCTCACTTGAAACAACAGTTGTAAACTTCCCTAACATGGTGAAGGAAGCAGCCATCTATGTCCAGGAGGCATAGAGAGCACCAAACAAGATGAACCCAAGGAAATGCACCCTAAGACACATAATTTTTGTGTCAAAAAATAAAAGATAAAGGGAAAATCTTCAAACCAGTGAAAAGAAAGTAATACTTACAAAAAGGAGAACTCCCATAGGAAAATAAGGGCACTGTTCAGTAGAAATTTTGAAGGCCAGAAGAGGATGGTATAATATATTCAAAGCATTTAAGGATAAACATAGAACCATGAACACGCTGCAAGGCAAGAATATAACTCAGAACACAGAAGAAATAGAGTTTCCCAGACAAGGGAAGTCTAAAGGGGCTTATCACCAATAAACAAGAAATATTTAAAAGGATCTATGTTAAGCAAAATGGCTATAAAGAGCAATAAGAAAATATAGGTAAGAAAAAAAATCTCACCGCCAAACACAAGCATAGAAAAGACAGTTGGTAAAACACATATAAACCTACCATGAGAGTAAAAAGATAAAAAAGTAAAATCAACTAAGTCTATAATAATTACTTAATGGATACACAAAATTAAAAGATAGAAAGTATGATGTTAAAAATATAAAATATAAAATATACTTTCACAATGCATTCAAATGAAATAGCAACCAACTTACAAAATGCTGCTATATAGATAGGATTTTTTAAAAAAGATTTTATTTATTCATTTGTTAGAGAGAGAGAGAGAGAGAGAGAGAACAAGCAGAGGAAACTGGGGAGGCAGAGGGAGAGGGAGAGGCAGGCTTCCTGTTTGAACAGGGAGCCCAACCTGGGACTCGATCCCAGGAGCTTGGGATCATGATCTGAGCCAAAGGCAGATGCTTTCCTGACTGAGCCACTCAGGTCCCCCTATTCATTAATTCATTCATTTATTAATTATTAACTATTAAATAATTATTAATTGATTTAAATTAATATTAAATTAACAATTTAATAATTATTGATTATTAAATAATTAATTATTAATGTGTGAATTAATGAATTAATTAATTTGAATGAATTTGAATGAATGAACCAAATATTTACCAAAGCCTACATTAAATGCAGAAAAAAAAATAAAGAGAAGGGAATCCAACATAACACCTAAGAAAGTCACCGAGGTGCAAAAAAAGACAGCAAGGAAAAAAAAAGAAAACACGGAATTGCAAAAAGAACCAGAAAACAATGAACAAAATGACAATAAATTCATACCTATCAATAACTGTGTTAAATGCAAATAGATTAAATGCTTTGATAGTAATTATATGTATTATATATTTTGGCATTTTTTTTTTAAATTAAAGCTTTTATTTAGATCCCAGTTAGTTAACACACAGTGTAATGTTAGTTTCAGGTATACAATACAGTGATTCAGCATTTCTATATATCACCCAGTGCTCATCCTGAAAAGTGCCCTCCTTCATCCTCATCATCTATTTAACCAATCTTCCCACCCAACTCCCCTCTGGTAACCATTAGCTTGCTGTCTACAGTTGAGAGTGTTTCTGAGTTTTCCCGTCTCTTGTTCCCCTTGTTTATTTGTTTTTTAAATTTCACCTATCAATGAAATTATATGGTATTTGTCTTTCTCTGAATGACTTATTTTATTTAGCATAATACCCCCTAGCTTCATCCACATTGTTGCAATTGTCAAGATTTCATTTTTTTTTTCATGGCTAATATTCCATTGTATATATGTACCACATCTTCTTTGTCCATTCATCAAAGAGAGGACATATGGGCCCTTTCTATAACATGGGTATTGTACATAACGCTGCCATAAACATTGGGGTGCATGTATCTGTTTGAATCACTATTTTTGTATCATTTGGGTAAATACGTAGTAGTGAAATTGCTGCCTCATAGGGTAGCTCTATTTTTAGCTTTTTGAGGAACCACCATACTGTTTTCCAGAGTGGCTGCCCCAGTTTGCATTCCCTCCAACAATGAAGGATACATCACCTTTCTCCACATCCTTAACAACATCTTTTTCCTGTGTTGGTAATTTTAGTCATTCTGACTGATATGAGGTGATATTTCATGACACTTCGGATTTGCATTTCTCTGGTTATGAGTGATATTGAGCATCTTTTTGTTTGTCTATTGACCATCTATATGTCTTCTTTGGAAAATGTCTGTTCATGTCTTCTGCCCATATTTTAATTGGATTACTAGTTTTTTAGGTGGTGAAAAATTTTTTAAGACTTTAGTTATTTAATTGTCAGAGAAAGAGAGAGTGAGCGTACACAAGCAAGGGGAGTGGCAGGCTGTGGGAGAAGCAGGCTTCCTGCTGATCAAGGAGCCCCATGGAGGACTCTATCACAGGACTCTGGGATCATGACCTAAGCTGAAGCTCAACTGACTGAGCCACTCAGGTGTTCCTGGGTGTTGAGTTTTGTAAGTACTTTATATATTTTTGATACTAGCCTTTTTATCAGAACTGTCATTTGCAAATAATCGTCTCCCAATCCATAGGCTACCTTTTAGTTTTGTTGATCGTTTGCTGTGCAGAAGCTTTTTATCTTGGTGAAATCCCAAAGTTTATTTTTGCTTTTGTTTTGCTTGTTTCTGGAGATATATATAGAAAAAAAAATTGCTATGATGAATATCAAAAAAGTTACTCCCTATGTTCTCCTCTAGGATTTTGATGGATTCCTGTCTCACATTGAGATCTTTCATCCGTTTTGAGTGTATTTTTGTGTACGGTGTAAGAAAGTGATCCATTTTCATTCTTCTGCATGTGGCTGTCCAGTTTTCCCAACACTGTTTGATGAAGAGACCATCTTTTTTGCATTAGATAGTCCTTCCTGCTTCTCCAAGATGAACTGACCATATAGTTGTGGAGTTATTTCTGGGTTTTCTATTCTGTTCCATTGATCTATGTGTCCATTTTTGTGCCAGTAATAATAATATTATAATCATTTGTAGTTCTGTGTATTGGTTGTTATTTCTCCACTATCATTTATGATTTTATTTATTTGGGTCCTTTCTTTTTTCTTTTTGTTAAGTGTGGCTAGGGGCTCATCAATTTTGTCAATTTTTTTGAAGAACCAGCTTCTCATTTCATTGATCTATTGTATTGTTTTTTAGATTCTGTATCACTCATTTCTGCTCTAATCCTTATTATTTCCATTCTTTTACTGGCCTTAGACTTCATTTCTTCTTCTCCTTCCAGATCCTTTAATTGTAAGGTTACAGATTTTTCTTGCTTCACAAGGTACGTTGATGTTGCTATATACTTCCCTCTTACGAATGCTTTTGCTGTATTCCGACAGTTTTGGACCATTTTGTTTCCAATTTGAAGCAAATTGTCTATTTCCATGTATTTTTTAGTATGTTCTTTGATTTCTTGGTTAACCCATTCATTCTGTAGTAGCAGGTTACTTAACTTCCACGTATTTGAGGTCTTTCCAGATGTTTTTTTGTTAACTTCTAGTTTCATAGTACGATCTCTTTATTTTTATACTTGTTGAGGCCTGATTTGTGACTCAGTGTGTGATCTCTTCTGGAGAATGTCTCATGTGCACTTGAGGAGAATGTGTATTCTGTTGCTTTAGAATGCAATGTCCTGAATATATCTATTGAGCCCATCTAGTCCAGTGTGTCAGTCAAGGCCTTTGGTTCCTTGTTGATTTCCTTCTTAGGTGATCTGTCCATTGACGTAAGTGGGGTGTTAAAGGCCCCTACTATTATTATTGTATTCTTATCAATGATTTCTTTTATGTTTGTTATTAATTGATTTATATATTTGGGTACTTCCAAGTTGGGAGCATAAATATTTACAATTATTAGATCTTGGTGGATAGAACCCGTAATTATGATATAATGGCATCTTTTGTTATAGCCCTAGGTTTGTTTGTTTGTTTATTTATTTATTTAAAATATTTTTTTAAAAAGATTTATTTATTTTAGAGAGAGGGAGAGAGAGTGTTCAAGCTGGGGGAAGGACAGAGGAAGAGGGAGAGGGAGAAAAACAGACTCTACGCTGAGTAGTGAGCTGAAATCAAGAGTCAATTGCCTAACTGACTAAGTCCCCCTACCTCCCAGACACATGCAGTCTTTATTTTAAAATCTAGTCTGTCTGGGGCACCTGGGTGGTGCAATTGGTTGAGTATCTGACTCTTGGTTTTGGTTCAGGCTGTGATGTCAGTGTCCTGGGATTGAGCCCCATGTGAGGCTCCACACACAGCGTAAAATATGCTTGAGACTCTCTCTCCCTCTCACCCTGTCTCTCTTGCTTGTGCTCTCTCTCTCTTTCTCTCCAAAAAAAAAAAAAAAAAATCTAGTTTGTCTGAAAAAAGTACTGCTAGTCCAGATTTCTTTGGATGCGTATTTGCATGGTAAATGTTTCTTCCTCTGTCACTTTCAATGCAGTTGTTTTGCGGTTTAAAATGAGAAGTGAGGCAAGCTTGACCAAGAAGGACAGTACTTCTAAACGTCAGGGTTGTGAGACTTGCTGGAACCTAGTTAAGTTGCCATTGTCAGTGCTGTACTGGTTATTGCAGGTGGCTCTATGTTTACGCTGAGGAGCAGGGAGCAGAATGGTCCCAGAAAACTCCTTTGCCCATGGAGAGGGGTCTCTATGTTTGTTGCTCTCAGAGAAACATTGTGAGAAGACTGAATCATCTCTGTCCTGTGTGTCCCAGGTGTTTTTTGATTTGTTTTGTCTTGTTTTGCCTTGTTTTGCTTTGTTTTGTTTTGTTTTCAGATCTCAGTTTCTATACTGTTTGTCTCTGGGTTGTTTGCCTGCCTTGTCTCCAGGAGCAGAGAAGTGCAATTTGGGCTCTGTGCTAGCCCAACCTGTTCATTTTTAAAACTCCAGGCTTTAGGGATGTGGTGTAGGCAGGGGCCTGAGCTGGTCTCATGGAGGGTCTCAAGGCACTAATACTGAGGGAGTTTTAATTGAGTTGTACCAGACTGCAGGAGCATAGGGCTTAGAGCAAGAAGTCTAAGCAGCCAGTGTCAGGGCTTAGCTGTGCTACACATGTGACTCTGTGTTTATGGAAGGGAAGGGGGGAGGGAAATGGTACCCAGTGGCTTCTTTGTCCTTAAAGAGTATCCTCTAATTGCTACATCTCAGGAATGCATTCCAGGAAGAACAAATATTCTCTCCCCTCTGTGTCCAGGTATTCCTCAGACCCCAGTTTCCAGGTCATCTCCTTTGGTTTGCCTGATTGCTTGCTTGCCTGCCTTCTCTCTAGAACTAAATCAGTGCCTTAAGGCTCTATCCCAGTCCACCCTACTGACCTTTAAAACTCCAGTCTTCAAGCCTTTCTGGTTGCAACAACTCATAAAATTCAGTCCCTCCCATTTTCCCAGTCAATGCCTTTGGGGAAGTATTCTCTGTGCATTCCCCAGTGTGCTGCCCCCGCCCCACCTTTCTCTGTGACCATTTCTTCCACACTCCATGGCACCTATGATCTGTTTCTCCCCCAAATCACATGTCTATACTGCCCATCTTCTTCATTGTGGCCCCTTCTCTCCCTCTAGTTGTGGAATTTGTTCTCTCAGTCCTCCAGTTGATTTCTCCAGTACTCAGAATGAATGACAGTTATCTAGTTATATTCGAGGGAAGAGGTGAGACCTCGGTCATCCTACTAAACCATCATCTTAGCTCCTCAATAATAACCATATTTCTAAAAGGTGGGTAAATTGATAAAGAAGATCTGTCTATATGCTGTTCACAAGACACTCACTTCAGACCTAAAGATACCAACCCATTGAGAGTGAAACAATGGAAAAACATACTCCATGCAAATAAAAATGAAAACAAGGCTGGGAAAGTAATACTTATATTCGACAAAAAAGACTTTAAAACAAGAGTCATTTCGTGCTCACATCGGCAGCACATTTACTAAAATTGGAACGATAAAAAAGAGTCATTTTGTTAGCAAGATTCTTACTAGAAAAAATTCTTTTAAAAAAAAAGCGTGCCCAAATTGAATTAGAAATGAAAGAGAAGTTACAACTGATTACATAGAAATACAAATGGCATCAAAACACTACTATGAGCAGTTACATGCCAACACTGGGCAACCTATAAGAAATGGATACATTCCTAGGATTATATAAATTCCTAACACTGAAAAGGAAGAAATAAAACATCTGAACCCCCTGGCTTGCACTCACTTCAGCCTTAGGTGTTTGCCGGAGTATCCTTTCAGTGCAGAACCCAGGACTACTCCAGCCTATTCCCTCTGGCCATCCTACCAATGTTCCTGAGCCTGGAGTGCACTGTAACTCCCAGCTCAGTCCAGCAACAGCTCCAGTGAATGAGCTAAAGTGAACAGGCTCAAGCAGTCTACACAGAGGATGACTACACAAGATCATTCTTTCCAGGTTAGGAGTATTAGATGCCTTGCCTAATCCAAACAAACATCCAAAAAAAGTTTCAGAAACTAAGGACACAGAAGAATATATATAAATGAAACAAAAGGACAAAGCCCCAGGATAATGAGTAAATGAAATACACATAACCAATATATATGACAAAGAATGCAAAATAATGGTCATGAGGATGCTCACCAAACTGGAGAGATGAGTGGATGAAATCAATAAGAATTTGAACAAAGAGCCACAAAATATAAAAAAAGAATCAATCAGAATTGAAGAATACAATTACTGAAACGAAAAAGACAATGATTGGATTAAAAAATACAGATGGCACTGCAGATTAGAAGATGCAGAAGAATGGATCAGCAATCTAGAAGAAGAACAAAAAGCAAAAAGAGTAATAAAGAATAGGAATATTTAAGGGATTTCTTGGGCACTTAAGTGAACAAACACTTGCACCATAGGCATCCTAGAAGAAAAAAGGGAAACAAAGTTGCAAAAAATTTTTTATGGAAATAATTGCTGGAAAATTTCCTAACTGGGGAAAGAAAACAGATGTCCAGGTACAGGAAACACAGAAAATTCCAAATAAAATGAACCCAAGGACGTCCACAGCATGAGACATAATAAATTGTCAAAGATTAAAGATAATGAGAGAATTTTAAAAGGAGCAAGAGAGAAGCAATTAGTTAAATAAAAGAAAACTCCATAAAGCTATCAACTGTTTTGTTTTGCTTTGTTTGAGCAGAAATTTTGCAGACCAGAAGTTAGTAACTGGTGTGATATATTTGAGGGACCAGAAGGAAAAAAAAAAACCTACAACCAAGAATACAGCCAATATTATCATTCAAAATTGAAAGAGAGATAAAGAGTTTTCTTGACAAGCTAAATTTAAAGGAGTTCATCAACTGGCCTTACAAGATGTGTTAAAGGGACTTCTTCAAGTAGAAAAGGCCATAATTAAAATAAAGTTAGGAAGGGAAAAAAATCATAAGTAAAATTAAACACAGTATAAAGGTAGTAGGGAAATGACATATAAAGATTAAAAAAACAAAAATAGTAAAATAAATTACATCTAAAAGCTCAGTTAAGGAAATTCATAAAATAAAAAGATGTAAAATATGACAACATAGTGACAATGTGGTAGGGAGTATAAAAATGCCTTTTTTTAAAGAGTATTTTTGAACTCAAGTGCCCATCAACATAATGCACATAGATGGTTACATACTTAAAATGTTATCTATAACTTCATGCTAACCTCAAATCAAACTTATAACAGATACACAAAAACTAAAAAGAAAAAATCAAGCATAATACTAAGGAAGGTAATCAATCACGAGCAAAAAGAGCAAAAGAAGAAAGGAAGAGAAAAGGAATACAAAAGCAATGATGAAACAATTAACAATAAGGCAATATCCATGTACAAACATGTGTATCTCATGTATCTCCTTTGTGCTTTTAACTTGGATTAAAAAATGAAAATTGTTTGTATTTTCATATGGCTCAGTATGATCAGTGATCACAGTTGAACCTCTGTTTGTGTATCAGTCCAAACAGACTGAGCCTCCCATTGATGATAGTAATGAGGGTAAATATTTACAGTATGTGTTTCAGGAAATCAAACAAATAGGAATAGGTTTATTTTGTGGGAACAGGGACATCTTCTGAGAGTTCCAACTGCCACAGAGAGGAGGTTCTTTCAAGACCTAGCCTTTGTACTCAAAGTATCAATCAGTTCATAAAAATAAAAGGAAAATGGAAAATAATAGCATAGTAATGCCCACTTGGAAAAAAGAAAGCATATACATCATCATGAAGTTAGGGGGAAAAGTTCAAAGCTCTGGACCTAACTTTGAGGGAATCCTGATTTCCCTATGACTTCTGACTTTGTGACTGATCTTTCCCCATATGGTCCAAAATTTCTTCTCTACTTCCTTCATTATAGCGGATGGCTTAGCAAATGTAAGAATAGAGCATATTCATATGAACAGAATTAATGTTAAAGTTAATGGTGAGAAAAAGAGCAAAAAATTAGAAATTACAGCATAAGAAATTTTATCTTCAAGTAATCGTGTAGGGATATCATGTAAGTTTATCTTTTTTGCCTTTGCACTAATAATTTTTTAGATGTCACTTTTTATTTGATATTACAGTTTTGAGACCAAATCAACTTTTTTTGGCAATTCCATATTGTAAATTTTTTCCCATTTTGACAGTTCTCAATTTAGCATTAAATAAATGTGTAATGTATTTATATAATAAATATACTATGTATATCCTCGTGTCTTGTTTTGCACTTTATTTGATCTTATTAGTGAAGCATAGTTAACATATGGTATTATATTAGTTTCTGGTGTACAATATAGTGATTCACAATTCAATATATTACTCAGTGTCCGTCATGACGAGTGTACACTTAATCTCCATTACCTATTTCACCCATTGTCCCACCCACTTCCCTTCTGGCAACCACAACAATGTTCTCTGTAGTTAAGTGTTTGGTTTTTGTCTCTTGTTTGATTTGTTCATTTGTTTTGTTTCTTAAATTCCACCCATGAGTGGAGTCATATAGTATTTGTTTTTCTCTGACTTATTTCACTTAGCATTATACTCTCAAGATCCACCCATGTTGTTGCAAATTACAAGGTCGCATTCTTTTTTTTAAGTGGCTGAGTAATATTCGTGTGTGTGTGTGTGTGTGTGTGTGTGTGTGTGCATTTGCCACATCTTTATCCATTTATCATCTTCAGTCGTTACTTGGGCTATTTCCATATATTGGCTGTAGTAAATAATGCTGCAATAAACATAGGGGTGCACACTTCTTTTGGAATTAGTGTTTCTATTTTACTGGGTGAGTATCTAATTGTAAAATTCTGGACCATATGGTAATTTTATTTTTAACTTTTTGAGGAACCTCTATACTGTTTTCCACAGAAGCTGCACCAGTTTACCTTCCCACCAATGATATATGAGCGCTCCTCTTGCTCCATAACCCCACCAGCATGTTATTTCTTCTGTTATTGATTTCAGCCATTCTGAGAGATGTGAGGTTATATCTCATTGTGGTTTTGATTTCTATTTCCCTGATGATGAGTGATGTTGAAATTATTTTCATGTGCCTGTTGGTCACCTGTACATCTTCTGTGGTGAAATGTCTATTCATGTCTTCTGCCCATTGGATTACTTATTTGGGGGGTATTGAGTTATATAAGTTCTTTAGTTATTTTGTATATTAACCCACTTATCAGATATGTAATTTGCAAATAGCTTCTCCCATTCAATAGGTTGCTTTATTTTTTAACTTAAAAAATTTAATTTTTTAAAATTGCATAAAATATGATTATTACATGGCTAAAGGAAATCTCTCCTAAGATATCTCACAGGTAACAGAAAGGTAGAAGGTGTAGTGGTTACCAGCATAGACTTAAGTCAGGTGGCTGGCTTTAAACTCCACTATACCATTTATAGATGTATGTCTTTATGAAAATGTCTTCCTCTCACTGTGCCTCATCATGAAGTGAGAATTACAAGAATAGCATTGTTGTGAGGATTAAATAAATCAAAATAAGTGAAGCACTTAGTAAGAAAACCATGTAAGTGACTATTAGTATTATCTCTAGAAAGTGAAATCCAAATAGAAAGAACATAAGCTTCACAAGTTAGCATACAAGATAGGACTGAACTCCTTAATACCTGAGAATGGCTCATGACACCTAAGCAGATACTCAGTAAATAACTGTTAAACGAACGAAGCATACATGTTATGTGTATTATGTTTCCAGAGCTTTGGAAATTTCATTTGTGCACTCAAAATCTTTGTCACATATCTGGCAAAAATAAATTTTCAAAATTAATTTCTCTATCTGTAAAGAAAGAAAAAATTTTAAATTTTCTTAAATTAAATAGCATTACTACCAAACTTTCAAAGACAAAAAAAGGATTACAGGAAAATACTATTTATGCCACAAAGTAGAAAATCTACAAGAAATGGACAAATTCATAGAAATATAACCTATCAAACCTAAACTATGAAAAAATAGAAAACCATAATAGACTAAGAACAAGAGGTTACATAGCCATCAAAAGTTTTCCGACCCTTGGACCAGGTGGCTTTAGGTGTTTCTGAAAAGCATTTAGAAAAGAATTAATACCAGCCATTCTCAAATTCTTCCCAAAAAAGTTGGAGATGAAGGAAAAACTTATAACTCATCCAATGAGACAAACATTACTCTGATACCAGAGCCAGATAAAGACATGGAAATAAAAACAAATTACAGAATAATATCTCATAAATATACGTGCAAAAATTCTTGACAAGATGTTAGCAAAT